>NC_051185.1:45056562-45155681 GCF_013339695.2 Rhipicephalus sanguineus | reverse complement strand
CTGAGCGACGTTCTCCCTGGAGCGCTCGTATGGCTCTCGATCCCTACCACTGCACCTGGCCTCTCTTCAAAACTACTGCCCAAATACGAAGGCCCCTACCGTGTCGTTGAACGCATATCCCCTGTAAACTACCTGATCGAACCCATCGATCCATCCTCGGACATGCGCCGTCGAGGGCGCGACATTGTAAACGTGGAGCGCCTCAATGCGTACCATGACCCGCTCATTGTGACAAGTTGTTAGGTCGCCAGGCGGCTCCCTTTTCGCACCCGGAGTAATTGTAGCGAAGCTTATTGGAACCCTGAAGTGGGTCGTCCTCTCCGGCCCCTTCTAGTGGGTTGCCCTCTTCGGACAGAGCGCAGCTCACGCAGAGTCGGCCCCGCCTTGACTGTCGCTGTCGTTCATCTTCGCCGAGTGTCCGCCAATAAACATCTTTATAATGTATACATATACAGCACAGCGACAGCATGGCTATATAACGGGGAATTCTCAAGTCAATTCTCGATTGATTACATTCACAAAAACGTAAGGGCGGAAGCATTCGCCGTTGATTTACCTGATGAGACAGAGTGAAAGCAAATATCATTTTTGTCGTCGTTGCCAATGAACATTGCCAGTTCTATACTTAGGTCTTCTTAATTAGTCTTATTGGGCCTAGAACAGAAATCATCAGAAAGTATTGCAAAGCGAAGCCTTATCTGCAGAACGCGCGCAAATAGACTCTTATGGTCTCAATTAACCGCTGTGATTTCACAAGGTAGCCGAGGGCGTTTCATCTCCTGTCGCACAGACGCTACGTAGGTGTGTAATCGTTCATGTCTAGAATGACTCACCTTGGCAAGTTATTCGGCTTTCGTAACCCAGCAAAATCAGATAATGGGGTACATAATCAAACATTCGCTTATTTCGATTTGAGCTGTAACAATAAGAAAGAAAAGCGCGAACAACAGACGCTTTTGCTGAAAATTCACGAGCCCTTTCCCTACCAGCAAAGTGGGTTGCCCCCATTTTGCCGGTAGGGAAAGGGCTCCTGGAAGGGCTCCTGAAAGGGTTCCTGAAAATTGGAGGCAACCGAAGGTTGGCGCGTGTGTGCCTGACGTACTAGTGTTCTTTCTTTCTTTCTTTCTTTCTTTCTTTCTTTCTTTCTTTCTTCTTTCTTTCTTTCTTTTTCTTCTTTCTTCTTTCTTTCTTCTTCTTTCTTTCTTCTTTCTTTCTTTCTTTCTTTCTTTCTTCTTTCTTTCTTTCTTTCTTCTTCTTTCTTCCTTTCTTTCTTTCTTTCTTTCACATTGCGCAATGTTCCCTCCTAACTTTTCCCTTCCTCCATGCCCGGAACTGGACCTTCACCCACGTGCTTAGCAGCGCAACACTTCAGTTGCTGCAGGCAACAACGACGGTCATGCGTTCATGTCTAGGCAACAATGAAATGTGGCAACGTGAAATGACAAGCCACCTCGAGAAGAGTTCAGATTGCTATATCAGAAACGGCTGATGGCTGAGAAGCCCATGACCGAGCAGTATCAATTACGGGAGAACGACGCAGGCAAATACGGGTGGGACCGGCGCACCTTCCAGTGCGGCATTTCTGTACGCTCGCCGGCGCCGGGTTTGCCAAGCATGACGCCGCCACCGAAATCTGTTTCTTATAAAATAATCGCTTAAAAAAAGGAAGAACACGTACGCCCGTATCGCTTGCGTGAGTGCTGTGAATGTGTTTTTTTCATGTCTGTGTCTACTTCGCGCTTTCTTTCGTTGCTCCTACGAATTACTGACGTGCCTAAGCTGTCGCTTTGGCAAGCATATCTTTAGTCCATGTCAGGTACACGCGCTTCGTTACGAAACATGAAACTGCACGGATTAGCACGAATGTCAGTGGTGCTAAATTTTCGGAATAATGCGTAGCAAAACCTCCACACCGCCTGTTGCTGAGCTAAGCGTCCGCGCCTACAATCAAACACCGGTAGTAGATATCGCCTGGTCTTAACGACATACGACGGCGCTACGTGCAAACAGTGGGCCGACTTCAAAGCCACAAGACCCTTGGGTCTATGGGCCCAACCATAGATTATTTTTTACGTACATCGCCGAAACCGGCATCCATTGGTATATGTAATTGTTTATGCCGTTCAGCGAATGTGCGTATAAAAAGACACTTAACTAAAAAAAAAACACCACACCGGAACAGCTTTTCTGCAGTGCGCGAACTATATTTCTTGAATTTTGAGCACAGTGGACTTCCGGGGAGTGAAGTTGTTACGCAACTTAATCGAGAGCAATCAAGAGTAATGAATGAATGAATTAATTAATTCAATATTCTTGAGGAAGAAAAGGAGAAGAAATCTAGAGGAAGCGGAGGGGCGGTGACGTAGACTGACTGCAGTGCGAAGTCCAGCTCCCCGCTGGACTCCAGGCAGCCCTTTGATTTTCGAGGCACGGGACATATATCGACCGCTCCGCTGGGGAATGTTTGATATCGATTTTTCTTGTAGTGTAATCACAGGACGTCCGTATGAGTTCGCGCCTAAAGTACACTCACTGAAGCTGGTTTTACTATTACCGCTTGACTCCTTTGAGGTGGGATCAGAATTTTATTACGCCTTGTAGACAGACTCTAAGATCTACTTACTTACTTAGTTATCTATTGTCAAGCAGTCGGCTCCTCATTGTTCGTGAGTGCATATGTGAAATAAAAAATTAAAGATCGCTTTTCTTTGTTGTAATCGTGAAGAATGGACATCTGAATCGAAAATCTATTTCCTACATCACACACTTTTTTTCTCAAAGGAGCTCAACTCTATAATGAAATCCGCAACTTCAGTATCGTAATGAAAGAGCGCGGGGTTCTTTCACTTCATTTGGGGATCAACCATAAATGGGAAAAGGAGGAAGTCTTTTCGCACCGCTATATATAGAGCTCTGAAAAACGACGACGAAGTGTTCTAATAACTGATCGCTTCTCTCGGTGCTCTCTGCGTTTTCGGTGAAATCTACGGTTTTTTCTGGTGCCTCGGCTCCCCGTCTTGCGGCCATGGACGCGGAGCCTTCCCGAGGCCCACCTGGCCAGAAGTCATCACTGCTGTCAACCGCAAGGAAACGAGGAAGCTCCCTCAGTGACACCGAGGACACCGAACTGTACTCAGTGTCGGGAGATGACACATCAGACGACGGCTTCATCCCCGTCCAGAGCAAAAGGGCGAAGAGAAAGATCTTCAACGCGACTCCGTCAACTCCTGCGAGTACAGCGACTATGAAGCCAGGCTTGAACGTTGGCCGCACGTCATCATCTTCGTGCCGGAAGAATCGGGCAACCTACGATTGCTGAACAGGCAAGCCCTATCCGCTTATCTAGAATGTGCGGTGCCCAATGAGATTAAAGACATTAGAGTCAATACACGGAAAAACATCCTTGCTATAGACGTGATCCATGTGAGTGCGCTCGGAAAACTTCAGCAAATCACGGAGCTAGGCGGCATCAAAGTGCGTCCTTTTATCCGATGGACGATACATCCATAGCCGGTGTGGTTTACGACATCGATGTTGCAATTCCCAACGCGGACCTACCCACCCTCATCAAACCGGCAAATGAGGGCATCGTCATCACGCAAGTGCGACGTCTTGGTCAGACACGGTGTGTAAAAGTTATATTCAAGGGGGACTGTATACCATCCCACGTCAAAGTCGGGCATTTCCGGCACCCTGTTCGCCCATTTATACAAAAGCCACTTCAATGCCATCAGTGCTTCAAGTTAGGGCACGTCAAGGGCGTGTGCCCCAACTCTTTATTGTGCCCCCGGTGCGCTGAACCACACGCGGAAGAGACCTGCCGCTCCACTGTTCTGAAGTGCGCCAACTGTAATGGCTCTCACGCTGCCTCGTCGAAAGACTGTCCTCGCATCAAGAAGGAGCGTGCTGTTCTCAAACAAATGGCGAGAGACAACTCGACCCATAGAGAGGCTGCCGAAGCAGTCCGACGTCGGCGCGGGCGGCGACGTCATCGTTCGGCCTCAAAAAAGGCCCATGCTCGAAACGACAGCGCCCACTGCAATGCGGCACCATATCGTGAAACTACGAAAGGGCCAGTCAGCTCAAAGACACCAGCGGATAGGAATCTTTCCCCGAAGGAATGGCCTGCGCTTCCGAACCGCTTACTTGCCAAGGAACCTCAGGAGGTGACGCGCCCTGTGGAGACTTCACCCGCCGCTGATGACGTACCTAGGGCACATTGTCAAGTGATCTCTATGCTTCGTTCCCTCATGGGCGCCATTCGAGAGGTGTTATTGGACATGGGGACAGCGCCTGCACGGAGTGCACTTAAAGTACTGGACGCTTTGAGCCCAGTGCTTGAATCTCTTGTGTAGAGCCATGGCTACCAACCACTCTTCTTTTCGATCGGAAGTCAAGACAGCGTCAGTCATCCAGTGGAATGCGAGAGGGCTCAAATCACGCCTTTCTGATTTTCGTCAATTTGTGAACACTAACGGTTTCCCCATCATCGTCATTTGCGAGCCCAACATATCGAAACCTGTCAGATTATCGGGGTACGAAGCTGTCATGTCCTCGACAAATAGGGCATGCAGCAAAATCATCGTTTATGTTCGGCGTGAACTCACTTATTTGCTACAGCCAACTGCGCCTGATGACGACAATCAGTATGTGTGTTTGACTGTTAAAAAGAACAAACTCATGCTTACTTTAATAGGCGTTTATATATCGCCTTCGAGTACTTTTAATTCACGAAGATTAGAACATATATTGACTGTATGTCCTGCTCCATGGGTCATTATAGGAGATTTTAATGCGCATCATCTGGCATGGGGAAGCACAAGGACAAACGCAAGAGGACGACGATTGGCAAGTTTCGCCTCTAATCATGGCCTTTCTCTCCTGAATGATGGCAGCCCAACGTTTCTTCGAGGTGTGACATACGGCAGCTGCCTTGATCTTACTTTCGTCTCCAGCTCCTTCACCAGATGTGTTAAGTGGTTCTCGGATATTGAGACACACGGAAGTGACCACATTCCTACCTATCTTCACATCAAAGGGCTCTCCAAGTCTTGTCTACAGAAGACCATCAGAATGACTAATTGGACCACTTTCCAGTCTGATATGGAAAGTGTTTGCCAAGCGGGCCTGCCCACTGGGCTAGAGCAAGCAATCAAGAGCACAATACAAGACGCAACGCGCCCGATCGTGATTCCTTCTAAGCGAAACGATTTCGATACAGAATTGGAACGACTTCGAGCGCTTCGCCGTCGTGCGGAACGACGATATCGGCGTACCAAGTCCATACATGACCTTAGGACAGCCAGGCGAATGCAAAAGAAAATCCAGCGTCGTATGGACAGATTGGCCTCTCAACGGTGGACAACGTTTTGCCAGACATTAGACCCTCGCAAGCCCCTTTCTCAAATCTGGAGGACGGTGCGTGGTTTGCGCTGTCATCCTGAACAGCGCTTTCCCTTCAAGGCGTTGGCACTTTTTCAAAAGCGACAAGACATCGAAGTTGCAGAAGATTTTTGCGCGAGGATCGCCGACCAAGCGGTTCGTCCAGATCCCGTTGCCGGATGTGCCATCTCCTGTTCCCGTGATAGCCGAATGGATCTTCCTTTTACAATGGAGGAACTCGAGGCAGCACTGGCTTCATGCAGGCGTTCTTCATCTCCGGGGCCAGATGGCATATCGTACCGAGCCTTGTGCAATCTTGGTGAGGCCGCACGGGGAGAACTACTGCGACTCTACAACAACTCGTGGCAAGAGGGCAACGTTCCCGACGAATGGAAGACAAGCCGATTAGTACCACTCCTGAAGCAAGGCAAGTCCCCACTTGAACTTGCCTCGTATCGCCCTATTGCATTGGCCAGCTGCGTGGGGAAGATAATGGAACGAATGATATATGGCCGCCTGGAGTGGTATCTCGAACACTACAAGATCTATCCAAACTCCATGGCTGGTTTCCGACGTGATCGTTCATGCATAGACAATGTTCTTGATCTCGTTACGTACGTTCAACAGCAGAGATCACGTAAGCGACTATCTGCAGCGTTGTTTTTGGATGTGAAAGGCGCCTATGATAATGTTCTACACGAGGCTATTATCGATGCACTTGAGGTGGTTGGCCTTGGTGGTCGAGTTCTTCAATGGATTGGTAGCTACCTGTCTGCAAGGTCATTCTTTGTGTCCACCGAAGACGGCCCCACCACAGTACGCTATACCTGCCGAGGCGTTCCTCAAGGCGGAGTACTCAGTCCCATACTATTCAATCTCGCCCTCATTCAACTTGTCGAATCCCTGCCAAGTACGATCAAGGTATCTATATACGCAGACGACATATGTGTCTGGACCTCAGCTGTTACACGACTTCAAATACGTGCGAGACTTCAAAAGGCTGCAACATTGACAGCGCACTACCTTAGCAAACAAGGCCTCAGAATATCCCCGGAGAAATGTGCATTGGTGGCGTTCACGCGCAAACCAATGACACCATATGCCATTTCTATTGACGGGCAGTCGATTGCTTATGCCAGAACCTACAAATTTCTCGGCATAATTATTGACAGAAACCTGAATTGGAGCCCACACGTGGCCTATTTGAAGAAGCGCCTGACGGCCATTGCCCAGCTGCTCAAGTTCCTGGGAGGGAAAAACTGGGGCATGTCAGTAGATGCAATGTTGGAATTATACAGAGCACTCTTTCTTGGGTTTCTGAGATATAGTCTGCCTGTACTAACCAACACCTGCAAGACAAATCTTCGCGTTCTACAGGCTACACAAGCTCAGGCACTCAGAGTTTGCCTAGGCCTGCCCAAATGTGCGCCAACAGAGGCGACTATTGCCATCGCCAAGGATCTACCGATACAAACGCACATTTCGTTAGAAGCCTTGAGAGCTCACATCAGGCATTTTGCTCGAGCTCCTAACCACCACCTGGCAACACTGCCCTCAGAAAGACCGCTAGCATCATACTGCGCAACAATCCGGAGCTACTCCGCCAACCTACCGTCAGGCTTCAGCCCCGCATCCAAACCACCGATTCCACCTTGGTGTTTGGTTCGTCCTGCAGTGCACCTCAGTGTACCAGGAATCAAGAAAAAATCTGATTTGTCATCGCCTGTCCTGAAACAGCTATCTCTGCTTCTACTGCACGACAAATACACCGACCACATACATATTTACACCGACGGCTCAACGACCATCCGTGATTCGTCCGGAGCAGTAGTTGTCCCAGCGAAAGGTGTAACAGTTAGCTTTAAGACCGACCACCCAACAACATCAACGGCTGCTGAACTGACAGCTCTTCGCGCTGCACTTTGTGTTATCAATCGCGAACAACCGCAGCGATGGTCAATTTTTAGCGACTCCAAAGCAGCCCTACAATCTCTCTTGTCAGCCCTGCGGCGTGGACCATATGAACAACTGGTCTTCGAGATAAGACACCTCATTCATACGTCATTCGAGAAGGGACACCAAGTGACATTTCAATGGTTGCCAAGTCACTGCGGCGTGCTTGGCAACGAACATGCCGATAATGCTGCTCGGTCAGCTTTGCAAGGCGACAAGGAAGAGGCTATACCCCTTTCAAGGTCTGATGCTGCTGCCATGCTTCAAAGGATGGCAAAGAATATTTCGCACTCAATACTGAATGCCTCAAGAAGCCAAAACTATCGGCAACACCACCTCAACGAGTTGTGGCGACTTCAACTACCATCTGGACTCCGCCGAAGAGAGGCCACTCTGCTATGCCGCTTGTGGCTAAGAGTGGCTTTCACGAAGTCATATTCGTTTCGAATAGGGATGGCCGACAACGCTCTTTGCGACGCCTGCGGCACCGAGGAGACCTTGCAGCATATCTTCTGCGACTGCCCTCGCTACGATGCGCAGAGACGATCCCTCATATTCGCTCTCGCTCGTCTTCACAACAGACCGTTGACACTAGAAACAGTTCTACAATGTCATCCTGATAAGTCATCGACAATTCAAGCAACCAAGGCATTGCTCAAATTCCTAAGGACAACAGGCTTACACGAGCGGCTGTAGACTTTTTAATGATGCCGCACACCGCACAAGACTGCCGCTCTGCGCTGTGAATTTATGTGTGTGCGTGTGTGTTCCCCTCTCTTTCTCTCTTTCTTTACTCTTCTTTCGATCTCCCCCATCCCTTCCCCCTGTACAGGGTAGCATACCGGTTATGCCAAACTGGTTAACATCCCTGTCTTTCCTCTCTCCCGTTTTCCTTCCTTAGGCATTACCGCCGCCTTTCTAGTAGTCTCATTGCTCTTGAGATTTTTCTGAAAAGATCTCGCAATGAGATTATTTCTTGCTTCCCAGGGACTCAGAAGGAGAAAGTGACACAAGTTTCTCTGCCCTCGTTCGCAACCTGTCAAACTTATCTCCAAACTCTTCTTTATGCGTGATAATAGAAGGATGTCTGAATATGTAAAAACCTCAGAGACTACCTTTCTTTTATTTCCCAAGTTGTCAGAAGCTTCGTGCCGATGAAACAGCGCAAGCAAAAAAATCTTAAGGGAAGGAAGGGGGGGGTGAGGGTTTACGAAGTACGCAATGTTAACGAGGCCAAGAAATTATCACACCTCAGCACTGACAAAAGTAAACGACAAATCATCAAAATAATCAAAAACAAACGACAAAAAAAGAACGCCAGGCCTGCGCGGAAAGCGCAGCACAGTCCCAGCGAAAGCTGGAAGAGAGGCATTTCTAGATCCCGTTATAAACTCTCTTGGGGCTACTAATACAAGTACACTAGCAAGGAACCCACTAGACCATAAATTATAATTTATATGACGTTGGGAAGTACCAACTACGCCATTATTCGTCACTCTTCGAAGAAGCGAGGTACCAGCTACACACCTCTAAGGCATTATGTACACTCTGTTGATGTTTTTTTTCGTTTTCATTTTATCTCACTCTCTCTCTGTCCTCTTTCCGACCCCTATATCCCCACCCCTGTGCAGGGTAGCAAACCGGTCACTCGCGCCAGGTTAACCTCCCTGCGTTTCCTTTTCATCTATTTCTCTCTCTCTCTGTTGATGCGGCGGCTGATGACGATGAAGAATTATGGCTGAGTCTTTTGTAATGGGTTGGAAGCTTTAAACGACCCACTAGTTACGTCACTCGCATTGTGTGACGCCCGGTCGTTATTTCACTTTCCCACCACGCTCATAACATACGTTAACGTGAGAAAGAGTCAGAGAGAGGGAAATAACTTTATTGAGAATTACAGGAAATAGATCATCCGGGCCTTATGAGCTTCCTTGGCAACCAATAGAAGTGCACTTGAGAGAACCCACTACGCTATAAATCATCATAATTTTGTGAAGTAGGGATGCAGTCACTATGCCATTTTTCGTCATTCTGTGCAGAACCGTGGTAACCGCTAAACACCTGTAAGGCGAATCTGTTGCTGGGCCTGTTGCTACATACTTGAAGAAACGAAAAAACCAGCTTACAGACGCGTACACAAGAGGAGAAGACGACAGACATCCAGCGAGTGTCTGTCGTCTTCTCCTCTTGTGTACGCGTCCGTAAGCTGGTTTTTTCGTTTCTACCTGTAAGGCATTATGTGCACTTTGTTTATGCTGTGGCTGACGACTATGATGAATTATGGCAGAGCCCTTTCTAATGGGTTGGAAGCATTCAACAACACACTCGTTGCGCAATTCACACTATATTACGTATGGTAATGTGGTTCCTTCGCTACATGAAGCATGTATAGGGTCTCTTCGCAAAGCGATTTCAAGCACCGGCATGGCTCTGAGGTGTAATGCTAGGCTCCCACCCAGAGGGCGCAGGTTTGAAGCCCGTTCCAGAGCCATATATACCCTTCGGGAGAGTTTGGCGATTGTTTCATCTCGCCGCTCTCCTAGCTCCGCCCCAGCGCCGCCCCCTTCTCGTGACGTAAACCCTTTCTCCTCGCCGGCGGCGGCGGGCGGCAGTGGCGACAGCGCGGCGCGGAGTCCGGGGCATCCGCGACGGAGAGACGCCGGCGCGCCGCACCTACAATATCGCTGAGGAGCACGCGTAGGTTACGAAGCTCTCGTGCGAAGCCGCGCGTATTCATGGCGACTGCTCCTCGCATTCAAGCGTGAATTTGTTGCGTGTGATGGGCTGCTGTTGCGCGGTTGGTTGTTCAAACAGCAGCGCGCAGGGTTTCCGCCTTTTCAGGCTTCCGAAGGAAAAGAAGCGACGACGCCTTTGGTTCAGAAACATCAGACACAGCAAATGGACCCCGACCGACTGCTCCGTGCTATGCGAGATGCGTACTTGAGTACTTAGCTCGAATATTGCTGGTATTATAAACAGCGTACCATTAACACAAACTTATTATTTGTGTGCAATGGGGCCCTTTCAGGCGCACAAACTTTAAAAATAATTTTGTCACGCTGAAAAAAAAAAAGGAGTTTTATGGTTCGCGTTTCGATAGCTTGGCCAGATTGAAATTTTGCAGCGATCACGCTAAGTGCCCAGCGTGATGTGTTGCGTTTACGTAATTTATCGCGCGTTCAGAGCACGAGCTTGGGATGTTACCGTGATGTTGTGAGGGGAAGATTTATTTCGATATCGCAGGCTAGTGCTGCCGCGCGTCAGCTGCGGCGGTTACCTGGCATGTGTTGTACGTTATGTGGTCTGCGTTTCTGTGGCTGTCAGCCTATGGTGTCATTTACCGCTGTGTTGCCGCTTGTGTACATGCTACCAGTTTCAAGTTTAATTCGCGCATGTAAATTAATCTGCGCCTCTGTCCCTAAGCGAATGTGCCTTGCGCTTTTTAGTCATGCACGTATAGTGCACGATGTCTGTGCTGGTGCAGGAAGCTCTTCCACTATAGCAAGGGGCCCTTATGTGCTCGATGAAATTTCGTGATTAGGAAGTATAGAGCGCGAAGAAGTTGAGCAGAAAAATTATTTTGTAAAGTAAACAAACAGGATGTCCGCTATCAGACTAGCCGAAGAGGTATTGTTTTCATTTAACACGCGCCTATACTGTGGGCCCTGCACCTGCTCTGACGAAAACCTTAGATGCCTCAGCAAACGCAAAAATTGACCGCCGGCGTCTGCGGCGTCAACACGAGGGATGTCAAAAATCATCACGTAATGACGTGACCGTAACCAAAGATTGTGACGTCATCATGACGTCGAATAACGTGACTTCACGCGATGACTTCAGCACATGACCAGATGTGGTGTAGAAAGATTGCAGTGCCTCCGATCTTGAAGGCAGTGCAAAACAATGTTAGGTCACAAAGCTTTCGAGGGGGTGGGGGGCGTGAGGAACAATACATCAACTGAAGAAAAGGAAGACGGCTTTCGCCTTCTAGTGGTCTTAGGCGAATACATAAGGGACCCTGTGTTAATTTTTTTCTCTCTTATTAGAGAGTTTTAGTGCCGGGGACTCCAAGCCGCTTCCTTATTCACCCTCTTACGTTCCCTTGTACTCTCAGCCGCACCCATGGACTATACAAAGGAACGTAAGGGGCTTACGTACGCAAGGCACTTTGGGGGTCCCGGCACTAAAATTCTCTAAGAGGGAATTTTAGGGCTCGAGATTCACAAGCCGCTTGTGTACGCCCGCTTTTGCGCTTTGTGGCCTTAATACAATTACGTGCGCTAATATCTCTGTTTCTTTTAAAAGCAGATCTGTTTAAGCTTGGAGAATCCCGTTAGTAGCGAATAAAAATTGTCATCATCATGAACCGGCACGCAATCTGTCGTCTTCTTTATCTTCTGCTTTGCTGCCAGAACACGTGCACAGACTTTTCCGGCGTGGTATGCAATGATTCTCACGTAACACTTGTCACGTGACATGTTCCAAAATCACACCTGTTATATATGCTCGTCACAGAGTCACATCACGCAATACCAATTTTGGTGTATATCAATCTGGCAGAACGGCCGCCAGCGCACCATGAGCGTGGCACGTAAGTCATCTTATACATGACACGTGTGTCATATGATTTTTGTATTAACTCCCGTTATTTATGTTCGTCACGCAGTCATGTCGCGCACTACCAATTTTGGTGAATATCAAGCAGCGAAACGGCCGCCAGCGCTCCATGAGCGTGGCACGTAAGTCATGCTGTACATAACACGCGTGTCATGATATTCACATTAACTCCCGTTATTTATGTTCGTCACACAGTCATGTCGCGGAATACCAATTTTGGTGTATATCAAGCTCGCGCAACGGCCGCCAGCGCACCATGAGCGTGGCACGTAAGTCATCTTATACATGACACGTGTGTCATGATTTTCGTATTAACTCCCGTTATGTATGTTCGTCACATAGTTCGCCATACACTCTTGTCAAGCCATACCAATTTTGGTATATATCGAATTAACGAAACGGCCGCAAGAGGAAGACTGTGGCATGTAAATCATGCTGTACATGACATGCTTTTCATGATTTTCATGTTATGACCAGTCATTTATGTTTGTCATACAGTCACATTATGCCATACCAATTTTGGTATACACCCCATGAATGAAACGGCCAAGAGAGCATAAATTCGTAGGCGGCTAGATAGGTAGACAGATAGATACGCTCAAAGTCGCAGAAGTTCGCTAAGAAATGCTTCGCATTTAGAAAAACCAAGATAGACGCAAACCCACAGGCCTTCATAGCTGGAAAAGCCACCGATGATCACGATACTCCCTCAAGCGAATTCTGAGCGCAGCTTGTGTTGATGGCAACGCGAACTGTGTTTGAATTTCTGGCTATCCGCGCATTGGAACATTCGTTACACATTGCCACAGAAACTGCCAGTGCTTGAGTGCTACGCACGCCACTCTGCGCATTGCAGGCGTCATCGACATCCCCGTCACGACAAGTGAGACAGTAGCAGCGCACCCACCAGCCCTGCATGCGCACGAGCTCCGACCGAAGGGCGAGCACGCATGACGGAGGAGAAGAAAGCGATGTTAGAGGCCAGTGGCTCGTGATATCGACAGAATCGACGTTCGCTGTCTTTCGTCCTCGTTCGCTCTATCAGTTACGCCGACTACGCAACGGCGATGCCGAACAACGCTAGGAACAGACGCCTAAGAGCTGCGCTCTAAATGCACAGCGCGTATCGTAGAACGTCGTGGACTCGAATCGGCGTACACAACTCAGTTTCACGATGATTTGGACACGTCTAATTCACTCCATATTCTTCATTAAATTTGTATAACAATGTTCTTGCACAATTTTGCTTTCGCAATTTGTTTAGGAGCGCTAGATTTCACGAATGAACAGCGCGTACATTGCCTCAGCCGTGCGCCCGTCGCGCGGAAAGACTATATATGGCGGACGCCGCCGGAGCGGAGGCGTGGCGATGACGTGAACAGCGTCATCGCCGCGCCGCGACGTCACTGCCCCGCCCATTCGCCAGACTCTCCCCATCGACGGCTCTGGCCCGTTCCATCCTGGATGTTTTTTTCTTATTTCTTTTTTTTTCTTATTTAGCACGATAGCGGTTACGGACACCGACGGCGGCGGCGGACAACTACGTCGCCAAAAACGGCCATTATTGTGATCGCATAAGAGCTTTCGCTGTAAAACAACCGTCGACCATCTCTTACGAGATCTGCGAAGAGGATATAAAGAGGGTCTTAATGGCGAAGCAGTTGCTTAAGGTTTGGGTGACCTGTCCTCTGTGCCTTGCTTACAGTCTAGTTAAACCTAGTAATGGTAATGACGCCCTTCACGCTGACGGGCTCTTAAGACATGCCCCTCTCTTCTCCCTTCCCTGCTCCTAAAATAACAATTTAAAGAAAAAGTTAGAAAATTAAAACTTAGGATTGATTTCGTTGCCAGAACATAGCCCACTGACTGTCGTTTATTTCTCTTTACGTCTTATACTTGCTGTTTATTTGTGTTTTTTTTTCTTTGATCTTTTTTTAGTAATGAACATTGAGGTCTGAATCCTTCGTCGAAGCTCGCCGAACGCTTTTCGTTCGTGAGAAGCCCGAATGATGGATAGGTGGCTCGAAAATTTTAAAAGATTTTTTTGTTTGCTTGTTTGGGGGGGAGGTACACGTTTTGTGTGTGTGTGTGTGTGTGCTTTGTGTGTGTTTGTGTGCAGACCTCCAGCTTGAGATGAGCGCTGAAGTGAGAAAGAAGAAAACCTTCAGCCACTGTCACCTGGCGTGCTTCCGCGAAGGTCACCTGGCGTGCTTTTGCGAAGGTCACCTGGCCTTTAACAAAAGGCAATCACAAACTACCATACTGGTGTTTTACCTAGCGAAATAAAGACTTCTTCAAACGTCGGAAGGGATTCTCACAGTGAACGAATAGTTGACTCAATTAATGAACTCGAGAAAGTAACGATTAGCAACGGCATTAGTATTATAGTGCGTCTGAATTTTCCCTTCTAAAGACGTGCATACTACAATGCGCAACCGCGCTACAACAACTAGCGCAGTAAACAAGGACACTAGAAGGAAATCTAGAACCAGACGAGCCCTATCTATTCCATCTTGTGTCCTTGTTTATTGCGCGACTTGTTCCAGTATGAATTCCAATAAACTCACCCAAATTTCATTTCTTGTAAGCATTAAGACGTGGTCAGAAAATAATTCACAGGCTTCCTTAAGCATTTGCCGAAGACGACTCAAAGGCGAAAGCCATCCAGATCGGCAATTTTTTATCGACGTCCAACGTCCGCTAATTAACTGCAATGCCGCTTTCACTTGATCACTTCACTAATTAACATTCATTGGTTAACTGAGTACTCACTTTAGTCGCTTTGATTGTCTTCATGTAATCAACTTTCACTATAAGTAACGTTTACTATTAACTTTGACTAACTATGACTGAAGAACTCTAATATTCACTAAACTTGCTTCAATTATCATCACGTACACGCACAGTCACGCTATCACTCGCTTTTGCATCGCTTTCGCTCCTTGGCTACGCCAGCGCCTATTTTGTTTATGCTCGCCAAGCGGCCGGCACCGTTCCGCCGGTTCTTTCTTTATTTATTCGTCTATATTGCCCGAAAGCCGGTTTATTTATTTATTTGTTTATTTGTTTATGTATTCATATTACCCACAGCACCTAGTGGCATACATTTGGGGGGGGGGGGGTACATACATACATAACAACATAGAAGCAGAATGCAAGAAATGTCTAAGCATAGCATACGAAAGTGCAGTATTAGTTTTCAATGCAACAAGCGAGCATACACATTCAAAGCGCCACAGCAAAGCGGGCGTAATCAGCAATATGCACAACTGTTCATGGTAGACGATTCCAGTCACGGATCGTTTGCGGGAAAAATGAAGTTCTGAGCAGTTCAGTTCAGCACTTATGCTCGCGTACCAAGTGCGCATGATCCAAACGACTGGATACACAATGCGGTCGTAGAATGTACCTATCGCGGACTATGCCAGTTCTAGAATTATAAATGTTGTGGAAGAACTTATGTGGCAATTTTTTCCTTCCTTCGTGAAGGAGCTCCCATCCCAATGTATTCTTTGCAGCGGTCATGCTAAGCTGTCTGCTGTAGTTGTTTAAAAACTTATCGGGCTCCAAGATTTTGCACTTCCTGAATTTCGTTCCTATCAGTGTTCGTTGAAGGGTCCCAAACCGTACAACCTTATTCCAGGGAAGACCGGGGTGTACAACGAGATTGTTTTGGAAAGAGCTTGGTGTATGGCAAACAAAAAGAAGAAAAAAATTTTTGCATTGCTTTTGCGTGATGGGGCCAACGTGATATATATTTTATTTTTTTTATTTATTTTTTTTATTTACAAGATACTACAGGCCCGTCTTGGGCCCTAGCAGGAGGGCCAAAAGTGTACTCGTAAAGGCAATACATAGACACATTTACACACAGTGCATTGAAAGGAAAAAAAAAAAACAAGAGAAAGACAGTGTCTAATTTGTACAGCAAAGCACGAAAGTAATAACACCTTGAACATCTCAATCACGCGAACGCCGCATAGAGAATCTGACTGCACAGCTCGCGCGCCTTTAGTCTTCTGCGATTTCTTAGGTATTCTGCGATTCATGTGCTTTGCTGTACCACCCGCCGGCTTCTCTCTACGCGACCATTCTCATGAGGCATGTAAGGCATTCGCCTTTAAAAAAACACATTTTTGTTTTTTTTTTAAGTCACATATAGAAGATAGATGGAAAAAGTGACAGGCCTGACTTACGGGCTTCCAGAAATTGTTTTGCAGGAAAACTATACTAAACAATGTACAAATTGTTCCGTCGAAACAGTCGTCTTTAAGAAGTGCTTTCAGCAGTATAACACACATTCTTTGGCAACATGTTTTGATTTACGGTCTTAGTAGGAAGCCTTTCGTCAATGGCAGCCAGATGAGCCCGATGCGACGGTTCACCACCCTCTCCTCTGGTCCTTTTCTACTCTCCTCCGTCGGCTAGCCTTCGCGCCTGCTTTGCGTTCTTGGGGGAAAGTACCCTTTAGGTGGCGCCTCACAAAGGAAGTCAGAAGAGTTAATTTTTTGTTCAGTTGTGATTCTATCCATGGAGCGGCGTCTTGCATACCTCATGATTACTATGTATGCCGTCATGCTGGCTCACAAAAATACGCGGTGTTTTGAGATGGCGCGTCTCCTTTCGTGTCGCTATGCACGCTATCAACGGGACGCGTCATTGCGACGCTACTGCATGGGAGGACTTTAATATGTGTGCCACAAGCGCTTCGCGCTGCGGCGGTTTCGCCTCAAGTATAGCCTCGAGCCACGAAGGAAGAAGTATTAAGGAACAAATCTGACAGACGCATGATATAGGAGAGGGACGGCGCGTCTACCACAGCAGCAGCGTTGAGAGCTCAGACGCTCGTGTGACGCAAGCAACCCTACCCTTTATGTGGCGTCGCACAACGGAAACTTCCTTGACTAAGGCGGACCAACGGCTCCCATTGATGAGAGAGCGTTTGCACTGGCATTGTACGAAGTATAGCAGAAGGTAGGAAAATGGATACAGTTATGTAGTAGAGTACACAGCAGTCTGAATCGTTGAGCTTTTATCAAGGCATTTGATGGGGCCTTAGACGCTCCATCAAACGCGACATGTAACCGTCGGCGTCAACACGAGCGGTGCAAAAAAAAAAAAAAGAAATCACGTGATTACGTCATCCTTTGACATCATCCTGGCGTCACAATCCGCCAAAATTGGCGACGTCATCGTGACGTATCATGATGACTACAACTGACCGATAAGAAGATGGCTTTCGCCTTCGAGTCGTCTTAGGCAAATGCATAAAATACCGTATGACGTTTGCAGGGTTCGGGCCGCCTGCCCCAAGGAATGGTGCAGCCACCGATGCCAACTCAAGAAAGGAGGGTTCATTAGTAGAATAACATAGGAAAAGTTAAGCTCGCCGAAACACTTCTCGGGCGCACACACGGCCCCTCAGCCCTCACCGCTCGAGCCGGCCGCGCAGCCCACGCGCACACTTCTCCGGGTACCGCCACTCCGGCACTCTGCTGCCGACAACTTAGGCAACGCTTTGGCTGCCGCTTTTCTAGGAGAGATGTGGGCCGCGCGCAGGGTCGCTGCGCAGAACGTGGCGAGACTGGCGTTATCGCCCGGCCGGGTGCGCAGTACCAACTCGCCCAACAAGCAACGTTGCGCAGTACCCAGACGTTTATGCACAATAGTCGAGCCACTGCCGAGAATAATGCAGAGGTGACAGTTAACCGCTTTTCCATAGTAGAGTAATTAGCAGAGTAATTACCTGAGAAGTACCCCTCTTTGTTAAACCCAGCCACCCGAAAACTACATTTGTTCAATTCGGTTTATTATTCCTAGAGAGCGGAGCCATCAGTCTTGTTACTGCAGTCCTGCTGACACCGCCATTCAGCCTTCGCCTTTTGTCAGGGGCTGTGCTGTAGAGAGCTGCCTCTTAGTTGGAGAGGGAAGGGTTTGGTATTGTTGTTTGGGCATCCGCACGTGGAATGATAAAGGCTTTGGCATTATCCGCAGAAGCGACTTCGGTCTACCTGCTGGATAGCTAAAGTACGTGAGATAAATGGCACGCAGATATATAAACTACAAGACGAACGCGTACTGTTACTGTCTTGTGATCTATCTATCTATCTATCTATCTATCTCTATCTATCTATCTATCTATCTATCTATCTATCTATCTATCTCTATCTATCTAGCTATCTATCTATCTATCTTATCTATTATCTATCTATCTCTATCTATCTATGCTCTATCTATCTTCATCTATCTATCATCTATCTATCTACTATCTATCTATCTCTATCTATCTATCTATCTATCTATCTATCTATCTATCTATCTATCTATCTATCTATCTATCTATCTCTGTGCCATGTATTTGTCGCGCTAACTATGTAACCATGACCCAGCTTTGCACGCTACTGAATATTCGGTTGACTAGTAAGTTTGATCAAACGAAAATCTTGGGCACTAAAGGAGTAAACGCTGAAAAAACGACGAGCATGAAAAAGGACCAGACAACGAACTGGCGCTAAGGAGCGTATTAGTTTGCAGCAGGCGCCGAGCTGCAGTATGGCGTATGCCACTCTACCTACGATTAGCAACCCGCCGTTTCCACTGCAAATGACTCCGCTTCCGTGTTATCCGACGCCACCGCTCCCTATATGCGTCCACGCTCAACCTTCACAGGATGTAGCAATGTCTAATAACGAGGTCGGTAATAGTGGAGCAGCATCATGATATCGGAGAACACAGCAGGAACTCGCTCGCAGTCACAGTCGCGGCGTCTCCTCCGCTCCTCAGAACCAAGGAAAACTAGAAGACCGATCTGGTTGAAAACTGTAATTGTCAAAGCTAGCGAAAAAAAAAAAAACTGAACAAGACCTCCTACTGTAGAATCGCCAGTTGATGCGTAAACACGATTTGGAATTCCGATAATATTCAAAACATAGGAACACCAGCCATGACTTGCCATAACTAGCTAATAGTTGCCGACGCCATCCCGCATTTATGGCATCTCGTAGCTAGTTGTTACTGTAACTGTAGTGGTCTACTTTCTTTATGCCACGACTTTATGGTGTGGTTATTACCGGGGTAAATGTGTACTATCCTGCCTTCCTTCTGCAGTTGTTATACGGCATTGCCACACATACCTCCATAGAACTCGTATATCCCTGGGTACTGTAACGCGTTACAATATAGAGTGGCTAATGGGCGGATGGATAAACGCACTGTTGTTGTAAGCCAGTTGCCCCAGATTACTTAACGCATTATTATTCAGGTTATCTTATGTTGTTCTTGAAGACAATCGCTTTCTTCACCTACTTTCTTTGGTATGGTGTGATCGTGTCCACGAACTGATGGTGATCTCGGTCCGAATCCAACTAAAGTCGTTCCTTAGCTACCCTTCAACGTGAAGGGAAGTGTACACCGTAAGTAGGATAAGTATAGGCTGGAAATCAAGGAACCATAATCGTACGTTCTCCACGAGAGGTGCTTTGGATTGGAAGCCGAAAGCGGAAGTGAACCGAAGACGAACTGAAGGCAAACGTACCCGGAAGCCACGTGGCCGACCGAAGTTGGCACTACTGGGTGTTCGCACCCCGTCATGCTAGGTCGGTGATGTTCGAACCCCGCGCGTTGTTTTTAAAGTTTGTATGTATAAACATACACGCGAACGTACGCGAACGCGAGGTTACATATGGGTGAGTCAGCACACGCACATAGCGTCAGGAATAGGTTTGTGATTGTAGTAAACGTGATTGTCCGATGGATTCAAAGCAATGGCATATAGAGACCTGTCCTGAAGAGCTTCAAGCCCATTTTCACCGCTTTAGATTCCTTAACAGGCAATCATTTGGTTGGTAATTTTACGTTCTTTTAATGGAGTGGATTTTTTCCCTGTTTTATTAGCCGTTCGTCTATAGACACACTGCTACATTTTCGCATTAAATTGTAGTTCTGTAGTGTGGCCACGAAGCATGCGGCCATGGAGCATGCGGCCATGGAGCATGCGACCACGGAGGTCGAAGCACGCGAATTGGCGTTCCGTAACCAAACGAATACATGCTGCGGATAATTGTCTCCTGAAGGTTCGCAATGATCATTTTTTTTTATTTACAAAGGTACATTTCTCAATTTGAAAGTAACAAGTTGTGGGTAAAGTCAATCCACTCAAGCGAAACTACGAACACAAGTTGCATTTCTGATGCTTCTTTCCCCTTTTTCATAGGAATTTTACCATTTACTTGGGCTTGCGTAAGTTACCCGCATTGTAACGACGCAGAAGGGCGGTTGGGTGACCTTCTTTAAGCATATCGGCTAAACATCGCAGCTTTCACAATATGATGAACGTCAACAATCATCCAATATGTTTTATTAGCAGGAGTCATTTGAAATAAATTTTTATCTATAGGCGACAAGCTTGTGTAACTGCAGGAAATACGTGAGTGAAAAAGCGTTTAATTTTACTTTTGAATATAAATTCAAAAATCGAGAAAGAAAGATAACCGCAAGGGTAACTGGCGCGGAGATCACGGAGCAAAACTAAGTGTCTTTACTGTGCCGATGCTATACATAACGCAATAAAACGATGGAAAAAATACAAAACAAACAAGAAAAAGCCGGCAGATCCCACGCATTGTGGGAATCGATGTAATGCGAAGCGGCCAGCAAAGAGCTGCATACATCGCCTTCTATGTCATTGACGAAAATGCCTGTCATGGTTTTCATGTTAACTCCTATTATTTATGTTCGTCACGCAGTAACGTCGCGTAATAGCAACTTCGGGGTAGATCAAGCTAGCGAGACGGCCGCCAGCGCACCATGAGCGTGGCACGTAAGTCATGCTGTACATGACATGCGTGTCATGATTTTCATGTTAACTCGTGTTATTTATGTTCGTCACACAGTCACGTCGCGCAATACCAATTTTGGGGTAGATCAAGCTAGCGAAACGGCCGCCAGCGTCCCATGAGCGTGGCACGTAAGTCATGCTGTACATGACATCCGTGTCCTGATTTTCATGTTAACTCGTGTTATTTATGTTCGTCACACAGTCACGTCACGCAATACAAATTTCGGGGTAGATCATGCTAGCGAAACGGCCGCCAGCGCCCCATGAGCGTGGCATGTAAGTCATGCTGTACATGACATGCATGTCATGACTTTCATGTTAACTCGTGTTATTTATGTTCGTTATACAGTCACGTCGCAAGATATCAATTTTGGTGTATATCAAGCTAGCGAAACGGCCGCCAGCGCACCATGAGCGTGGCACGTAAGTCATGATGTACATGACATGCGTGTCATGAATTTTAAATTAACTCGTGTTTTTATGTTTGTCACACAGTTGTGTCCCGCAATACCAATTTTGGGGTAGATCAAGCTAGCGAAACGGCCGCCAGCGCCCCATGAGCATGGCACGTAAGTCATGCTGTACATGACATGCATGTCATGACTTTCATGTTAACTCGTGTTATTTATGTTCGTTATACAGTCACGTCGCAAGATATCAATTTTGGTGTATATCAAGCTAGCGAAACGGCCGCCAGCGCCCCATGAGCATGGCACGTAAGTCATGCTGTATATGACATGCATGTCATGACTTTCATGTTAACTCGTGTTATTTATGTTCGTTATACAGTCACGTCGCAAGATATCAATTTTGGTGTATATCAAGCTAGCGAAACGGCCGCCAGCGCACCATGAGCGTGGCACGTAAGTCATGATGTACATGACATGCGTGTCATGAATTTTAAATTAACTCGTGTTTTTATGTTTGTCACACAGTTGTGTCCCGCAATACCAATTTTGGGGTAGATCAAGCTAGCGAAACGGCCGCCAGCGCCCCATGAGCGTGGCACGTAAGTCATGCTGTACATGACATGCGTGTCATGAATTTTATGTTAACTCGTGTTATCATGTTCGTCACACAGTCACGTCGCAAGATACCAATTTTGGTGTATATAAAGCTAGCGAAACGGCCGCCAGCGCACCATGAGTGTGGCACGTAAGTCATGCTGTACATGACATGCGTGTCATGATTTTCATGTTAACTCGTGTTATTTATGTTCGTCACACAGTCAGGTCACGCAATACCAATTTCAGGGTAGATCATGCTAGCGAAACGGCCGCCAGCGCCCCATGAGCGTGGCACGTAAGTCATGCTGTACATGACAAGCATGTCATGACTTTCATATTAACTCGTGTTATTTATGTTCCTTACACAGTCACGTCGCAAGATACCAATTTTGGTGCATATAAAGCTAGCGAAACGGCCGCCAGTGCACCATGAGCGTGGCACGTAAGTCATGCTGTACATGACATGCATGTCATGATTTTCATGTTAACT
Source organism: Rhipicephalus sanguineus (assembly GCF_013339695.2). Classification (NCBI taxonomy): domain Eukaryota; kingdom Metazoa; phylum Arthropoda; class Arachnida; order Ixodida; family Ixodidae; genus Rhipicephalus; species Rhipicephalus sanguineus. The sequence continues at coordinate 45,133,396 of NC_051185.1, read as the reverse complement.
CCTATGTTATTTATGTTCGTCACACAGTCACGTCACGCAATACCAATTTCGGGGTAGATCAAGCTAGCGAAACGGCCGCCAGCGCACCATGAGCGTGGCACGTAAGTCATGCTGTGCATGACGTGCGTGTCATCATTTTCATGTTAACTCGTGTCATTTATGTTCGTCACACAGTCCCGTCGCATGATACCAATTTTGGTGCATATCAAGCTAGCGAAACGGCCGCCAGCTCACCATGAGCGTGGCATGTAAATCATGCTGTACATGGCATGCTTGTCATGATTTTCATGTTATGTCTTGTCATTTATGTTCGTCATACAGTCATGTTACGCCATACCAATTTTGGTGTACATTCGATTAACCAAGCGACCAGGAGAGCACAAAGTCGTAGGCGGCTAGATAGATAGATAGATAGATAGATAGATAGATAGATAGATAGATAGATAGATAGATAGATAGATAGATAGATAGATAGATAGATAGATAGATAGATAGATAGATAGATAGATAGATACGCTCAAAGTCGCAGAAGTTCGCTAAGAAATGCTTCGCATTTAAAAACAACTACAGTAGCAGAATAATAACAAAGAAAAAGAAAAGCTAGGCGAACTTGTCCGCAAAGAATGTGCCGTCTTGCGTTGCCTTCACGCGAGCACTTTGAGATGTGGCAGCATTGTTTCTATGACTTTGAAACAAACATCATCCTCTTGATTTATTATTGTGGTTCCTTATTGGTGCATCATTGCCTTCAGAGCACAGATGCGCAGAATCATTGGTATCACTGACGCACGCATTCTAAGAAGTGGAACGAACTACTCAATGACTGACCCCACTTTGTTAGAAAACAAAGGTAAGCATAAAAAATTCCCGCAAGTTCAGTCCATTTTCTACTGAGTGTGCAATAGACTGCAATAGAGCGTAGTCAGAGCGCTAGTCAAGTGTTCGCTAAGAGTTCTGTTATATAGAACAGTGTCCGATATCGATACTTCCTTAGATACTTGAGCCTTCTATTTGAGTCACCTGCACTCTAAGAAAAAAAAAGAGTATGCGTGACTCTTTTCGGAGAGTTCTGACTTGCCACGTATAGGACTCTAAATAGTCACGGTGACTCTCTTGGTGGGTCAGGGTCGGCTCGCTCTAGGAGAGTCCCCTGACCCTCTAGGAAGAGTGGAAAGACTCTCATCCGAAGGATCACGTTACCACTTATAGGGAGTCAGACGACTCTTGCCGGTAGCACTCCTACGGGGGTCAAGTGACCCACACCGAAGCGTCAAGCGACTCCACGAGTATTTTAAGCTACTCATTGGACCCTTGCGCTACTTTTGCGCGACTACTGTTGAAAATAGTGGAGTATTGATTTTAAGCAAGTCCAATAATACATGCCGTTTTGCCCAGCGACTGCAAAAAAAGAATAGTTCAGTTTTAGCATCATATTAATAAAAAAACTCATCAAAACAACACATATTTTCCAGCCAAGTTATATAGATGCGCGTAAAGATGGTCTTTGATTTCCAATTAAGAAGTTTGGGTATTCCTAATTTGCATGCTTCTATGAGTATAGCCAACTAAAATGTGTGACTGGTGTGAATAGTGCCATTTATTGCAAAATAAACTGCAGAAATAGGCATCATGTTTCACTCTTTGTTCCTTATGATTAAGAATAAATCAAAAAGTGGTGACGACTGGAGGCATCAGACTTGTGGCTTGCTAGGTTGTCGCTCCTGTTCAGCGTGAGCACCATGAAAAACGGTATCTGAAAAGCATAACGTGATATTATGATGAGAAAATGAAATTGCAGTAAAGGTTTGCGAAATCTACAAAATAAGTGGTTCACATAGACACAGTGAAGGCTCACAACAAAACAACAAATGCAAACACGTATGGTAAGAAACCAAGTTTTTTGCCGCTTTCGTGTAAAACACAACTTGCAAATAGTACCTTTTGTAACACATCAGTTGGCGACAAACTTGCAGCACAAGATGATGTGAGCCTCTTTTAAACAACAAACGAAATTGGTTTTGGCTCCTTTGCGTGGGTGCCACTCACGTCTTTTCCTACGTCGTCTTGTCCAACCAAAAGAAATGTAGGACCGACTGCCTCGTTGACAGGGCGAACGCCGCTGTTGATTTTCCCATCACGAGCGGTGAGGCGCCAGACCAGAGCGGCACCTTCGTTTCCCCGAGTGTGGCTGTCAGATGGAGTGAAGAGGCGGGAGAAGTGATCCGGGATTCTGGGAATAACCAAAACACACACATTATTTGTATTTAAAACCACCCTTTGTTCAACACACCGTTATTCTACACACATCTGCCACGAGTGTTTAGTTCAAATTTTGCAACGAAAACAAATTTTCACGTAAAAGGCAGCGGGAACCTCGTGTCGCAATACGCACTGGCTATACACGAATGAAAGCACTTCTTTTTTTGAGAAATCGCTTCAAAATTTGATTTAGAATAAACACGGTTTGCGCTGGCTTACCCGACACCCAAGCACATCCTCCGGCAGTCAGGGGCACGCCGTGAGCGGTTACTGACCGCATGTTTTACAAACGTAACCCATATTCAGATAAACACATGCGAGTACGAGGGCCCGAACGACACCCAGCGCGTGCGGACGCCGTCTACGTCGAGATCAGGCATGTCATGGGCTAGAATTAGCACACATAACTCCCACAATCACGTACACTCACTTGATTCTGTTATAGCGTCATCGCAGATGTTGGCAAACCATGAAAACAGCAAACAGTAACGAAGGAAAAAAGTGCACGGCGGCGGCCGCAACAACGGGCGCCGTCGAAAGTCTCTAGCTTTTTTGCCTTACCGGCGAGGCGTGTCCAACTTGAATGACTACCGCGTACGTTCTGGAAGCCACCGTACTATATCTGGACCTCAAACTACTGTCTTTAAGCCAACAAAAACCATTATATATAGTGCGTGTGAGCGTTCTGTACACAGGCTTTCTTTTTTTTTTTTCACGTTCCCACGCGCGGAAGCACGCAGCACACTCAAGGTCGATGGAAATGCTATTATGAAGTAGAATAAAATGCATCTCAAAACGACATCTTGCACCTTCAGTAGTGCAGACACAACGTGCGATCAGCAAGAAATGACCCTTGATAATTGTTTGCATCGCTCACTTTATGGGAGCTTCTAGAGCAACGCGCATAACGGTGGCAACTCGTTAACTGACAACTTTCGTTGGGCATCCGCAACAGCCCCGCGGACACAGGCTGCTATTGGAAATGGCTGGCAGATAACTTCCGCAGAGCTGCTGCAGACGCCCAGCTAAAGCTGTATAATTAGTGCCTATGAAAGCAGTACACTCACCGTTAACTGGCGCCCGTTGTCCGTATCCGCAGCTCCATGAATATTCCGCCCTCGAAGCGTCACTTCGTGCACGGAGCCGGCGTCAACACCACCGAAGACGCGCATGAACATGAAACTGATGAAACTTCAAGACACTCAACCCGCGCTATCAACGCAATCACGCAACGCATTCCAATAGACGAGGAGACTGAGACTGACTGAGACGACTGAGAGAGAAGCCAGAAGCGGCGCGCCACCCCGGCGCCAACCCCGTCTCCGTCGGCGAGCAACGCACCACAACGGCGCCAAAGGGCACGCGCGCGATATGTATGGCGTATACGGCGGCTCTTTCATGACGGAAGCCAATCGAAACGCGCTTCAGGAGCGTCCAGTGACTCCTTCCAAAATGCGAACTCTTTTTCTCTGCCTGTACCTTCCAAAAGGGGTCACATGGACGCCCGAAGAGAGTCATGGTTCCATGATCCTCTTTTGACTCTTTTTTTTTCTTAGAGTGTGTCAGTCCACGCAGCGAACCCGAGACTGCGGGCCAGAGAGCGGAGCAGCTCGTTCACTAACAGATAGCTTTAGTTTGCCAGCAGACTTCGCGTTAGCGTTATACCGGATACTGCAGGCGTAAACGTGAGAGGCTGTTTAGGTAGTGCCATCTGGCGGGGCCGAGATGAACCAGACAAGCATAGAATTGTTGCTGCAGAAACCTAGTGCATTCTACCTCTTTTCTGGTGTAAATATTCGACAGCGACCTAATGCCGAAGGAGTTATTGTCTTTCTAAGCCTTTTTTTTTTTCACGGGGACCGTAGGCAAAAGCAAACAAGCCTGTGCATAATTGTGGTTGCACGAAGCGTCGCAAGATGTAGATACCATCGCACAGTAAGCCGGTATTCCGTAAACCTATTTATCGTTACCATCGACTGTGAAGAAAGAAAAAGTTCGCTTTCCTTTTGAAGTCGTCTTAGGCGAATGCATACGGGACTATGGGACTTTTGTCTACGCTCATTTTTTCTAAGCTGCCTGTCGTCACCTATAATCGACCATCTTGCCTAGCAACAACTTTTACTCAAAGGAAAGTTTCCAGGAAAGTTATCTAGAGTAGTGATCGCGGGGTAGGGCAACAAGAGAGTTGTTTCTCGAACTCTTCACGCAGGTTGCTCAAGCTTTTATCACAAACAATCTTACCGAGGACACGGCTTGGTTGTTTTTACCTCTCATGTGACATTCACGAATCTTGCTGACGTATAGTACAGGTCACTGCATCGTCTTCTTTCCTGAACACACAAAGAATGTCACCCACCATAGAAAAAAAAAGGAGACGTGCGCATGTTTTTACTCATCTAATTACCTTATCGCCGCTGAGAACCACTAGAGAGAACAGGAAGAAAGCCGTCCTTCTTTTCTGAGCATGAGGAAGATAATTCGGTTTCAGAAGAGACCGATGTGGCCGTATCTGCCTTGGGGCACGTTATTATGCAGGAGAGGCGTCGACGGCTTACCAGCCTCCAAGTATCTGCTTGACATTTATTTTTATTACCATTGTGTTCTTTACGGGAGGAGGCACCAGCGTGGCGTTGTGTTTGTGCTTATTCTCGTGTTTTGCTACAGTAGTCGCTTGCCTCATCGGCTAGCGAAGCTTGCTTTCCGCGAAAGCGACTGTGCAAGGCACTGCAACAAAGGTGGCTGAGCGATGTTTGCAGGCGACTTACCGCGATACTTGTATTATACGCGGACTCTATGTACCAAACGATAGCTTTACGTGTCGTTTAGGGTGTACGCAGTAAAGCCTAATGATGTTCGAACTTGCTTTCGCAATAGTGAAGGAAAACAGAGGTGTAGCGCGGATGATATTCAAGATAGTCTTGACGAGGGCTCCTTGGTGTAAAGTTCAGCGCGCGACGTTTTCTTCATGCGATGCTGCTCAAAGTTAGCTGGAAACGTCCACCTTTACGGTGAAACAACTGCGTATGTGTACCTTCGAACGCAAATGGATAAACTAACAAGATTTTGGAAGTAAACCACTTACCTAGAAAAATGTGTCTCATGATGGCGCAATTCAATGTTTGCAGAAGTCCAAGCAAACATCCGCTTGAGCCTCTGTAGATTTAGTTTTTGTAATCTCTCTGTCTGTTCTCATGACGTGTACTTGCAGCGCAGACAAACTAAGTGTGACCAGGCTTTTTGGTCCGCAACCGACAAGCGTTTTTGGACCGCTACCGTCAAGACGGAGATTATTTGTTTTCCCACATTGCTACAGGCGACGAGACTTGAATGTCCTACGCCAGTGCAGAAAGAGACAATAAATACATTGTAGAGAGAGATAATAAACATCTTAATTTCGAGTGGAGCGACTCCGACTCCTCCTCACCAAAACCGAAAAAAATCAAGCAATCTCCTTACTCGAGACGGGAAATGAAGGTTATCGTTTTCTGGGACGAAAAGGGCGTTCTTTTTGGTCGATTTCTTGAAACGTGGGACCGCAGTTACAGCACTGAATGGCATTTGCGCAAAAAAAACAAAAAAACATGGACACTAATGCCAACTCGCGCAACGCTCTGTTCTTCTAAGTCAATTATGCGGACGTATACTGCGAAACGGTCACCAAACTGAGAAGTGCGATTAAAAATCGACGGCTCGGTAAACTGTAGTCTGGAACTATCCTTCTCCATGACAACGCGCGTCCTCGCCAAGCAGCCAGAACCAAGGAGAAGTTTCAGTATTTTAGTTGGGAACTCTTTGTTCACCCACCCTACAGTCCCAACCTTGCGCCTAAGAGACTATTTGGTTTTCTTGCACCTGAAACAGTGGTTTGGCGGACAACGGTTTGAAGACAACGGGAAACTCAAGGCTGCCGTTGTCACTGGAGCAATTACCCGGCGGCGAACTTCTATGCAGAGGGACTAAAGAAACTGGTGCAGCGGTGCGAAAAGTGCTTTGAAGTTAACGCTGATTATGTAATGAAGTGAAGTAGGTTTGTACTAAAGTAAACCAACCAATAAAAACTTTGAATAACGAATATTTAGCTTTTGTGGCCAAACGGCCCTTACTTATTGAATAACCCTCGTATATATGTTTAATCATAGGCGTGCTCAGTGTTCTCCATTATGGGGGGAGGGGGCAAGTTTCACCAAAGTGTCCCCCCCCCCTTTTTTTTCGCTGGTCGAGTCTGGAAGCAAAGCAGCTTCGCAATGGATTTGAAAATGAAGCAATGAGGTGCTTCTGGCAACGGCCTGTTTGTGGTCCCCGGCTTTTTGGAAGTGAAGGTTTGGAAGTGTGGAAGTAAACCATTCTTATAATGCAACATCAGGGGTCCTGTGCAGCCATTAGCGTCAAAAAACGGCGTGGTCATAACCCTGTCCTATAAAGAAGGACGGGACAGGTCCGACTAAAAAATCTATGAGCGAGACTTGGCGCCCCCCCCCCCCCCCCGCTCGTGACGCATCCGTATGTGCTCAATAATTTTAGACTTCAGCGTGAATAAATATCACCATCTATATATATACCCTCAAAAGCGCGCCAGTGTCACTTGACTGTATATAAAAATGTGCTCTAAGGAAACGGAATTATACACTTAAATATTTTTGATGCGAAGTTTGTGAACTAAATATTCTTGAAGCAAAGCGGTAGCCTCAGCGCCCGAAAAAGAAGGCGCTTGCTCTTCTTTCTGTGACCTGGCGCCCCGAAGTCACGGTTATGAATTCCTAATTCACGAGCTCGCTAAATCGAATTATGCCTCTGAGATTCCTTCAGAATGCCTACAAGATGTCAGCACTTTGAGGTGACGCGTACATGATCCACGCACGCTGCCTTAATTTTTTGTCAAAAGTATTCTGCGTACGTAATTTCATCTGAATTGTTAATGTATATATAAAAATTCCAGCAGACGAAATCAAATTAGGTGTACGTTACCGATGTGGTGCTGTTTTAGCGAGGAAAAAACGAGGCTAGAAGTTCTTGAAGCTGGACTTGTGGGTGCAGATTCTGTGAAGCAAAGGAGGTCAAACTTAAAATCAGAAGAACACGCCCCATCATCTTTATTTGGGGAGGAGGAGGGGGGGGGGGCTGAGAAGGAGGGCGGTCGCCCCTACTCCCTACCACCTTTTTTTTTTCAATGCCAGTACAAATGCTCGCTCCTCAACGGGAACCGTTTGTCCGCCTTAGTTCAAGAAGTTGTCGTGGTGCGACGCAACCTGAAGGGTACAGCTGCTTGCGCCCCACCTGCTTCAGAGCGCGTTCCCGTGGCAATGCGGCAGACGCGCCGTTCATCTCCTATATCGTGCGTCTGTATGATGTGCTCCTCCGTACTCCTTACTTTGTGGCTCGAAGCAATGTCGCCGGTGGCTCAGAGCGCTCCTGTGGCGCATCTTAAAGCAGCGTCGCAGTGCCACGAACGGAGACGCACCACTGACCTCCATTAAAAAGGCTGGACGGCGCATCCGCGCTCTGCGAGGCGGGCGCTTGTGAAGCCACCGGAAGGTCCCCTGTTTGTCCCGGAAGCTGGCGTCTTCTGTACGTCTCAGTCGCGCAATTAAAATATTCTCGGCTGGTAGCTGTTGTTATCATCGTTTTTCTTATTTATTTTTTCAAACTCTGCGATTACGCCTCACTTTAGACGCCGACGAACGCTACACGAAAGATGACAGACGCCGTGCCGACACCGTCCGAATACGGCGGAGTGCTGCAGCGTACAAAATGCGTAAAAAGTAATGCAACTTTGAGGTACTTGCGCGTGAAATGTCTTCGCTGACGACTTTTTCGGTCGATTCGTACAGTTTACTGCGCTACAGGCAGGTATATCTTTAAAAGAGAAGAGAAAAGGTCTCTTCCGGGACAAAAACGGCGGCTTCCGGTGGCTTCACGCCCACGGGCTCGATGCGCCATCCAGCTCCCCCTAGTGGAGATCAGTGAGACGCACCATCTCATAACACCGCGTCTCGCAGAGAGCCAGCGTGACAGCCAACATAGTGATCACGAGGGATGCAAGACGCCTCCCCACAGATATGAGCATAACTGCACAAGAAATTAGTTTCACTAATTTCAGCCGTGGAGTACCACCTAAAGGGTACTATCCCCCATGAGCACAAACCAAGGGCGAAGGCTAGCCGATGGTGGAGAGTGGGTCGCGGGCATGTGACTGGCATTGAACCTCCTCCCCCAATTTTTCTAAAGGGACGGGGGGGGGGGGGGGAGTTGCCTTTACTCATGCGCTATAATATGGCTACTCATATAGTTTTTTTCTTCAGGGCTTTTCTATTTTATGGCTTTTCCTTACAGAGTGGTCGTAGCTTCTTAGTGCGATACTGGCCTGCTGAAAGACTGAACCCTAAGTTACCTAAGTGTTAACGAGTGGTTATTAGCTGATGAACCACTAAGTAGTGTGATTCTTAAGATTTATAAACGCGTTCTTTTTTTATCATATTCAGAACAAAGGTAATAATAATAATAATATCTGGGGTTTAACGTCCCAAAACCACGATATGATTATGAGAGACGCCGTAGTGGAGGGCTCCGGAAATTTTGACCTCTTGGGGTTCTTTAACGTGCACCTAAATCTAAGTACACGGGCCTCAAACATTTTCGCCTCCATCGAAAATGCAGCCGCCGCGGCCGGGATTCGATCCCGCGACCTTCGGGTCAGCAGTCGAGCGCCATAACCACTAGACCACCGTGGCGGGGCTCAGAACAAAGGTGCCAACCGTCATACACAGTATCTGGTACGACACACATGCCTTATATGTTAAGGCTAAAGCCTTAGATGCCCCATGAAACGCGAAACTGCACCGTCGGCGGCGTCAGCGTCCCGCGGCGTCGGCGTCTACATGAGTGATCCAAAAATCATCATCACGGGATGAAGTCACCATGCGACGTCACCATGGCGTCACATATCCCCAATGTTTATGAGGCCGTGATGGCGTCACATAACGTGACGTATGTCACTACACGACACAGTCGCTAGATTAATGGTGAACCGATCACAAAGGCACTGCAAAATCAGGTGAGGTGTGCTGAAAGCTTGCAATGCCTCCGATCTTGGAGGCACTGTAAAACCACGTTTGGTGTAGAAAGCTTTCGCACGGGGCCGGGGGAGGTTCAATGCATCGACAGAAGAAAAAGACGCACAAGGAGATGGCTTTCGCCTTCGAGCCAAATGTTTATTTATTGATTGATTTATTCATTTATTGATCAATCGATGAAGTGATCGATATGTACTTAATACGTTCGGTTTAGCGATAACGCCATGTAGCTACACAGCACGTCTTTAAAAGTAGGACATCTGAAAAATTTTCCACTGTTACATAATTCAGTGATAGCCCAATCAAGAAAAGATTAGAGGTTTGTTGTTTTGTTTGGAATTGGTGCGTAAAATGCTCCCAAGAAACCGGAATTTTCTCGAGACATAATGGGGACCAATCATGGGAGATCAGCGCTAAGCACTCTACCCCGCAGAGATCTTTTCACGAAAGTCGTGCATCTCTGCAGTAAGGCTCCGCCGTCACGCATGAGAGCTGAGCACTGTGTGTTGGGCACAGAATCTTTTACCTTAGAGCCATCGCGGCTCGTTTTAATTAATCGACTCGCTGGAACAGGATTAACGTGCGAAAAGCCGCTCAATTATTCACGAAACACCGGCCGGCCGCTAATTTTATAAAACCTGCTTCGGCACCCTTATTCGCTAGAGCTGGCGATCAAGTTGAACCTCAAAAAAGCAAAGAGCACAGCAATAATACTGCGTCTCAACTTTACGCGCGCATTGAAGCTCCATCAACTAAATGGCTGGCGCCCGGTACGTATCCCTACGCGGAGATTGCGGGATCGATTTCCGCCTATCCTCTCTCTCTCTCTCTTTTTTACACTTACCAAGGTTTCAAGGAGATTGAATTCAGAGTTTTTACGTGCCATAACAGCAACGTGGTGGCGCCAGATCAATTTTGAGCACGTGTAATTATCTTACTTACATTTAGATCTAAGCACACCGGTGTCTTTTTTTCTTTTGCATTTATATTGCCACACGCGTTTCTTGCTTCATTTCGATCTAGTCTGCTTTCACCCGCAAAAATCTTCAGCATCGCTCGGTGCATACCGCGTCGGAATGTTCACGAGGCTTCGCGGTTGTTTGAGATCATTCTGTTAAGATTACGCGCAGAACACGAATAGTCTAGCATATGCGAGAGCTGGCGCGAGCACCAGCGGTAACGCGGGAAGTTTCGATGACTGATGTATAAAAGGCAGCGCGTTCCAGCGATGATCAGATTACTCAAAGGCCGATGACTGTTCTCGCCGCTGGCATTGCGCATCGTGTACTTCTTGTGCGTCAAATTTTCACTGCCGGGCACAAGTTCGCCCAAATAAAGAGTTTCTTATTGAACACGCCCACTACTGCTTTTCGTCAACGGCACGACTACGTGACGATACCTTAGAGTCCTAAAAGTGAGGAGGGCTATTCATGGGTGTTTTTTAGATGCACAAATAGCGAGTGACACTCTTGTTTTTCTACCAAGGGCTTCCGGTCGAGCACTTCCGGTTTTCAGAATATTCAGAAAAAAAGTCTGAGAAAATGAAGTGGTATAAAATCGACGGTTCTGGTTCAGGTTAAGATTTATATTGGATACATAAGATATCGGGGCATTAGTTTACCTTACGACAAAGACCAATTAACGGGCAGAAGTAATAATGGAAATTAATTGAATGCGTTCATAGAAAGAGCAGGTGGTTTTCCGGCGAGCGGCTGGGAACGTTGCGCCACCTGGCGGAGCTGATTTCAACCACACGCTTCTTTATACGTGGCCTCCGAGATCCGCTCCGGCAGCGCGACGAAACACAAAGTTGACCCAAGGAATACACCGGGCCACACCAACGCCGAGGTGCGAGCGTCGCTACCAGACACACAAGTCAAAGTTTAAGGTCAGTTCAAAAATTTTTTTTCTATTTGTTTGTATGTTTAGCACTAGAAGTAATGACTCTAAAAAAAAACGAATTCTTACCCACGGAGAACAAAACATTGTTAATGGTGTTAAAATATTAGGTGCTGACGGGTCCCCGATTATCAGTGTCGTCGGCTCCTGCGAGGCGCACGTGGCCAGCGCTGAGTCAGGCCGAGCTGAAAAGAGCTCCTAATTTTTTTTTCTATATACTTCAAAGAAGAAGTCTTTTAGTTGCTACTTGTCACGCCCTTCACTATATTCTTTAGTATAACTGTTGTTAGTACGTGCACTAATGAGTCATTATGTTCCCAAAGTGCGCGACAAGAAAAAGTGGTGTTCCACTTACTTTTGTGCTTTAATGCACAAAAGGGGCGTTTTTGTCGGTAAAGAAGTGACTGGAACATTACATTTTTAACAAACATTTAATCGAGTATTTCTTAAAGTTCAGATCACCCTCACATTACATTTCAAGCGGGCAGTATGCAAGCACAAGCTTCTTCAATTTGTCACTGGCAGTATGTATCGTACTTTGAAGGGTAATTAGTAAATTCCTAGATATTCTTTAGATTAGTCCACAATTTATTCCATTTTTTATGCAAGTAATGTCATCCGCTTGGAATAATCGAGCTCAGTGATTAAGATTACGTAAGTCTGCCACAGGGTGTTTGTCATTATTATGTATAGTCTAAGAAACACCCTGTATATTTAAAATGTATTCAATGAAAGCCCGGCTATATTACAAAATATGTGTCACAGAAAATAAATTGGGTAGGGCCAGGGGAAGCATTGCCAGGCCACGATGGACAGCTTACAGATACCGCTTTCAAACAAAGCTAGTCTAATTGGAATCTGTATTGGCGGGAGGGGGGGGGGGGGAGGTGTTGCCTTGGAGGCACGCAATTTTTTTCTAATATGTCGTAGTGCGGTTTTAAGAGCGGCAATTTCGGAAGCCGTATATGTCATGAACTACAAAGTATTGATCGAGCTTTATGATGATCGATCGAGGTACGGCAACAAAATTGCTCGCTGAAGTTCACAAGACGGAACCACCTGCAAGCCATGCATTCAGATACAGTATACAAGGCACGAGAAGTTAGCGTCATAAAAATTAAATTATATTCGCGTCGCATATGACCAGAAATTTTACCAGTGCATTGCTGTAATGTAGGACATATAATTTTCATTGCCTGGCGGAACATTCTGGCATCGTTCGTAACCATTTCAACGATGACTATGCGCATTTTTCCATGATGGAGCGTGGGCACTGCATACACTTTTTTTCAACAGTAGACGCTGCTAGAGAACTTCGCCATCGAGCGCGCAATACCACGTTCAATCACTGGAGGCTCGGAAGTGCTCCAACCATCCTCTGTACAGCCTCGATCCGTCATTGCACTACCGCAGTTACAAACAAACATTTCACCACGTGACGCAACACTGCTGTGTCGGCTGTGAGTGAAGCTAGCATCCCTCACCGCCTCGTACCACTATCGCATCGGAATGAATGCGTAGTTCGTGCGCGTTAAGAGCAAATCTCAAGCGACCATCGATCATCTCCCATTCCATTGTTCCCGCTACGACAAACGACGCCGGGCTCACAACAGTGCCATGAAAATACTGGACGCTTGGTTTTACACAGAACGTGGAGACGAAGGGAGCCTGTATTTTCAGCTCATCAGCCCAGAAAGCCTTACTGGCGCTTCTGCCCTACATGAAGGCGACAGTCTTATGTTAACGACTGTAGATATCTGTACAGCGTATCTGAATGAACTACGTTAATTCCACCTGTCTCTCTCTCTCTCTCTCCTTCTCTCGTTACCTTCCCTACTCCCCTTCTAACGTGTGGGTTTTCGTACTGAACACAAGCATCCGCTGCCTCTTTCCCTTTACCTGGCATATGCCCCTCCGGATTGTCGAAGAAACTAGCGCGCAGGTAGTTCGATATATCGTATAATTCGGTATTGAACTTTTTAAAAAAATCACCGCATTTCTGTTGTGCAAGTTGGCTTCACGGCCATGCTTCAAAATAAACCAAGCAAGCCGGCCTCATGCAATGCTCAGAGAGTTTAGCTTTTATTTTCCCCCGGTTTTAGTTGGGGTGCTAGTTATATGCAGGGGTGGGTTATAAGCGAGAAAGTGTGGTATTGGGGGAGACAGCGCATCGAAGTCATCATACGCCCCTGTGCATACTTATCGGGCTCCAGATGCCACAAGTACACGTTGGCCCTAATGTCGGCCTTGTTTTTAGACATCGTACTCAGCGTACTTTTTCAGATGCTGCGCGCAGCGGCGACGTCAGGCCTCTGTTCTCCACATTCGACAGTGTCGCCTAGCATATTCGTCCGCTTCACGGCAGCCATCGCTATAACAGAGGGAGCGGAGATTCGCGGAGAAGCGAACGGCGACCTCGGCGACCACGCACGATGGGCGCGTTAGCTAGGAATCATCGGAGAATGCTCGTGAAGCAAGCGGTAGTTTCTACTCGCGTCGCGCGGCGCCCTCCTACTCACACCAGTTGACCTCCTTTATGCCTGCGTGAGGTACCCCTTCCGTGTGGAAAAATCAACATTTTGTGAGGGAAGGCTAACTTCTTGACGCATTTCACGCTGCCTTATGTTCGATATAAGAAGTGTTCCCGCATTTTTTTTATGTACACGTATATTTTCCAACGCATTGACGTTAAAGCATCGTCGTGTTCGTAAATAGTTCGATATAAACGGTAATTTGATTTATCCGAGCTCGATATAGTCGGGTTTGAATATAGGTACTTGTGGCGCCGACTGTACGGCATGGTTACCTGCTGCGGCGACTGTACTGTCCAGCTTATTTAATGCGCCGAATTCACGCTATACTTACTTGTTGCGCTGAGTGTACGCTGTGGTTTCATGCGTCGACAATTTTACTATCACGCTTTTATTGCGTGGTAATACGGCAGTACCACATACACCTACAAAGCACTCACCGTATTCCCGTGTACCGTGACGCGTTACCTTAGGCACGGAAGGTTTCCCGTTTGTAGTAGCCCCAGAATGCTTACGCGTGAAAACTAAGGGGAAATAAAACGTAACTATTGATTGGTTGAAGCGACTGCTCTCGATGACGCCAGATCATTGAAGAAGAAAGCATAGAAAAGGGCCTATAGGCCGGAGTGAAAAATGCGCGTTTTCGACAGTCAGGTTGCATATACATATTTGTGAAAGCACTTTTAAGGGAGAAGCACCATAGGGTCACGCCTTGTCGGCGTGTCATCTTGTCGTCACGATTCCATCATAAACGGGTATGCGCTACAAAAATGAGGTGAATCCCACTACTTACCACCGGTCCGCACTATGCATATGATGAGTTAAAGGTTCGTCGTTACTGTCTATAACAGATTGTTTGGCTTAGCAACGGTGTCAGAATCCCCGACGAAATTTACCAAGGCGCTCAAGTTTCTTATGTAAAACCAATGACACAAACGTGCGTCTCTACGGTAAAGCCATCTATTTGAAACACCATTACTTGAAATTTATAGACGTGATCGCTGTCTTGAAACACACACCGTATTCACTCGAATCAATGCCAGCCCCAATTCTAAGCCGACCCCCGAAATTCGCAAGGCCAGAAAAAAAAAGCTTAATCATTGTACTCAAATCTATACTCGAATCTAAGCCGACCCCCCCCACTTTCGCACATCGTTTTTTCGAAAAAAAAAACGTCGGCTTGGACTCGAATAAATACGGTAAAAGGCTTCGTTTTCTTGATGCATTGGACACGGCATCGCTTCGAAGTAATATTGCGCTAGCAAGCGTGTCTCCATGCGCGTTTCACTCGACGTACGTATAGCCCGAGGACGAGATTGTTTTGTGCACGCTTATGCAAGAAATCAGTATGGCTAAAAAATTTTATGCGTTGAAACATCCTGTAACAAGAAGTGTCGCTGGAGCCGACTTGCGACAAGTGGTCTTATCTTTAGGGCATGAGTTGCTGCCTTGAAGAAGACAAGAACACTTGCCGAAACGTCGGCTCTAGCGACACCACCTGTTCCAAGAATTTTTCATCTCTTCAAGCCTCTATCGTCTCCGTGAGCCTTGTTTAGAAAACTTTGTATACCGTGTGCTCATCACACGCTTCACCGTTATTGGCTGTTCTGTTTTGGTTCGCTGGAAAGAAAAAAAAAATAAAAGAATCAACGAAAGAATGACAATGCGTAAAGTAGAGATGTGCAATGCCTGCGTGCGACATGTCCACAAATCGAAAAATTAAAAAAAAATCATCATCATCATCATCAGCCTGTCTACGCCCACTGCAGGGCAAAGGCCTCTCCCATGTTCCGCCAATCAACCCGGTCCTGTGCTTTCTGTTGCCACGTTATACCTGCAAACTTCTTAATCTCATCTACCCACCTAATTTTCTGTCTTCCCCTCACGCGTTTGCCCTCTCTTGGAATCCAGTCAGTTACCCTTAATGACCACCGGTTATCCTGCCGACGTGCTACGTGGCCGGCCCACATCCATTTCTTCTTCTTAATTTCAACTATGATATCCTTAACCCCCGTTTGTTCGGGGGTTAAGGATATCATATATATGCATATGATATCCTTAAAATATATATGCATTTGAATTCAACCACTCCACATGTTTCAGCGGTGTTCAACGCAACACAACACTGCCCTCAGCAATGAAAATCAATGTTTAGTTTTCGAACGCGGAAGTACAAACAAGAATATGAAGGCGAAAATTGAAAGACTGCTTGGACGTTGGGCCGTGTCTTGCGCAACCCAAGCAATAGCTCCAAGTGCCCTTACGTCAAGCGTAACGCCGCCCGGACGAGAAATGGAAATATTTGCGGAAGTCCAGCGCTTGCTTATCTCCGTGTTATGCCATAGAAGGCCTGTTTGTTTTTCCAGCACCGGAAGTAGGCACCGCTGTCCTAAATGGAGGCGACACATTGTATCGCTTTTCCCGTATCTTCCCGAAGTTGTACTTCCTATCGTCAGTTTCGTGCAGTGAAGCGAAGGGTACAGCTAGGGTTCGTGCCAGGCTATCGGTGACCACAGCCGGCTCTATGTTTTTTGAATGGCGACAAGAAACTCCCGCTGCACGCTACAAATCTTGCCACGACACTTCCTATGTGAAACGGCAGTTAAAAAAAAAAAAAAAAACTCAGTGTTACTATGCAATCGCCTAAGACGACACCAAGGCGAAAGACATCTTCTTTTTTCTCAGTCATTGTACTTATCATCCCCCCCCCCCCCCCGCTCCCTCTGCCATACCTTACTGTACCTTGCAATGCCTCCAGGATCGAAGGCATTGCAAGCTTTCTCCGCCTCACCTCGTTTTGCATTGCCTCCGTGATCGGCACACCATTGACCAAGCGACGACGTAATGCGATGACGTCATGAATTGCTGTCACGTCATTTGACCTCATGTTGACGTAGCAAATTTTGGCGTTCTACGACGTCGTGATGACTCATTTCGTGACGTGTCACGTGATCTTTTTTTTTCATCATTCGCACTGACACCACCGATGGTCAATTTTCGCGTTTGAGGAGGCGTCTAAGGCTTTCGCCTTAATAACATAGTTTACTATTTCCCTCGGTCGCGCTGAGCGAATGTACTGGACCATAAAGGCGCGTTCACACCGAACGCGGAGCACGCAAGCGTGCAAGCGGATTTTCAAAGCGGAGAGGCAGAGAGGGCGCGCGGCTGTTCAGACCGTTCAGACCGACCGCGTTGTCTTCTGCACGCTCCGCCGCGGGGGCGGAGTAATCCACCAATCCACGGTGGACGTGTCGCCATCTTGTGGCACCACGTGATACTGCGCCCGCGCGTCTCGGGTCCTGATTGGCTGCGGCCAAAGCGGGCAACTTTTCTGCGCGGGGAAAATCGGTCCGGAAGCGAACCAGGTAAGCCGCGGCGGGTTTTCCGCTTTTGCGGATAATCCGCGTCCGTTTTCCGGATTCCCTTCTCCGCTTTCCGGATCAGCGCTCGATGTGAACGTGCCCTAAGAGTCCACGAAAAGTGACGCACTAGAAAGACTTCACGTATCTTGTAATTCGTAATGTAATAGTCTTTTTTTTCTGCAACAACACTCAGTTTCTTTTCCGCTGAGGTCACTGTGAATTGACGTCATGGCGCGGACGGTGGTCACGTGAAAGCAAGACCCCCCCCCCTTTCCTCCCCTCTCTAATATAAGCAACACGTATGTAAAGTTCCCATGCTTGCTTTATTGTGTACGACGTGTCTTCTTCTTCTTCGAAATTTTATTGTTTATCCTGTACATGACGCGAATGCGCCCGCCTGGCTACTCCCACATCGGAACAGGAGGTCAAGCCTCCTGGCCCTATTCTGGTCGTAATGGACAGCCAGGTCTTGATTGGGATATGTTGGTGCTTTTCTGAGTCTTTCAAAGTGGCCCGGCGTAATGCCGGGCCCCAGTGAGCCGCAGTCCCAGAGAATGTGCTCTAACGTACATATACTTTATTTGCAAGCTTTGCATGTAATTTCTTTTTATTCTGCTCCTTACCACTCCCTGATTTGAACCGGTGAGTAGTACGATTTCGTTTGTAGTTGTCTTAGCGTTGCAGCTTCAGCTGCCTTCGTCTCTTTTATCAAATGCTGCTTGCAGAACAGGGAATAATAAACACCGAAGCGTGCGCTTTGAAGTTACCATAGAAAGTATACGAAGACAAGCTATTGCTCTCGAGGAGGCAAGGATAATTATTTGGAACTCTGTGAAGACCAACTCTAAGGGGGCGTACTTTAGCCGGAATAACAACGTTACGGAGTGTTGTTATGGTTTCCGAAAACCCTTGTTAGGACACTCGCTGTAAAATAAAAAAAAAACTGTGTTTCAAGCCTTGCTTTGAAGTAAATCTTGTCTGCCATGTATCAAAAGGGGCGTACGCAGTTTTGAAATTACACACCAGAAAGGTCAAGAAACTTGCGTTCCTGAATAATAATCATTTTTATATTCTCCATTGTACTTAGGAAAATGGAGTAGCGTCGCCTTTTTAGGCCTCATCCTGTCGTCATTAACCACACGATGGTTCCTTCTAGACGGCCTCTTGAGAACTTCAGGGTAGCAATTTAATATACATGGGTGGGTAACATATTCACAATACTTCCTGTTTGTTCGTTAAGATGAAAACTATTTGCAGCAAAATAATGTATAACATTATATATTACCGTGCCCTATATTCAGAATATTTGTTTGTGCTCCCCTTGGCATGAGCGAGCTTAGCTGCACCGTACATTAATATGTGTACTCTGAATCAACTGCGGCAGTACAGTAATGTACCAAGCTCTGTTTCACCCGTGCTGTTTCTTTTTTTCTCCATAGCAGGCACGTTTCAAAGTTGTTTTCAGGCACCGATTGTAAATGAGAACAGCCAGAGCTGAACATGCAACAGCTACTTTTAAATCGGTGGATAATAACCACATTCAGCGCATACAGAAAGGGGACCATAACGAAACTATTTTGTTTTATTTATTGAGGTTAGAGACCAAAAAAATCTAGCCCAGCTTGCACTAAGTCGCGCAAGGCTGGATCACAGCAGCGCTGGTGGGCACCTAGCTGGTCGGGGCTTGGCTAGGCTTTTACCCCCTCACCTGTCTGTTTACCAACCCTTGGTATACTATACTATGCTATACTATACTATACTATACTATACTATACTATACTATACAATACTGTACTATACTAAACTATACTATACTATACTATATTACACTATACTATACTATACTATACTATACTATACTATACTATACTATACTATACTATACTATACCATACTATACTATACTATACTGTATTGTGCTCCACTTGGCTTGCTCTCCCCAAGAAAATTTTTTCTTCAAGATTTTATCTCGTTCTCTCTGTTTCTCCTTCTCTCCCTCGGTATTCGTTCTCTCGCCAATCAGAGTTATTGCATCTCACGCCGGAGAGATGGGCGTACGTGTTCTGGGAGCGAAGCAGAAGACAATGAAGAAGAGAGCGCGTGTCGGTTCATGATGATGAGAATTTTCCGTCTACGACACACGGCCAACCTGGAGCATAACAGCCTTGTTGTAAAAAACCGCCACGCCTGCGCGGCACACGCAGCACAGTCGCTGCGAAAGCTCAAAGTGGGGTCTTTATGGACAGCATTGTAAACTCACTCGAGGCAACTACTACAGGCACAGTTGTAAGGTTCCCACTGCACCGTAAATCATCATAAATTTGCGAAGTAAGGAAGCAGCCACTATGCCATTCATCGTCATTCCTCGGATAAGCTAATAATAGTTGTTGGGGTTTAACGTCCCAAAACCACGATATCATTATGAGGGACGCCGAAGTGGAGGGCTCGAAATTTTGACCGCCTGGGGTTCTTTAACGTGCACTTCAATCTAAATATACGCCTGGCCTCACTCATTTCCGGCTCCATCGAAAATGCGGCCGCCGGGGCCGGGATTTGACCCCGTGACCTTCGAGTCACCAGTCAACCACCATAACCCTCGGATAAGGTAGATATTCGCTACACATCTCTAAGGAATCATGTGCACTCTATTCATGCTGTGGCGGACGTCGACGAAGAATTATGGCTGAACCCTTTTTAATAGGTGGGAAGCTTTAAACGACCCATTCGTTACGCAATGCGGATTGTGTGTCTGTCCGTTTGTTATATTACTCTTCTACCACGCTATAACATATCTGTTAACGTGATTCTTTGCCCGACATAACGCCTGTATAGGGCCTTTTACAGCGAAAGCTGTTATGGGATCACAACAACTATAGGGGTGCGCAGACGGGGGGCAGGGAGGCGGCCACCACCCTAGTCACCTAAGAAGAGGGGGGCGCAAAGTCTGCTCCATACATTAACTTAATAGGGAGGGTGGCGCCACGATGACCCTTCGCCCCCCCCCCCTGAAGTGGAACCCTGCGCACGCCTATGACAACAACAAACAGTCAATTTTGGCGCCGTAGTTGTCCGCCGCCGCCACCATTGGTGTACGTAACCGTTATCGCGTGAAATAAGAAGAAAATGAAATGAGATAAAAGTATCCAGGATCGGATAGGATTTTAACCCGGGCCTTCTGCGTGGCAATCGAGTATCCTACCCCAGAGCCACTCCGGTGCTTGAAACTCCTTCGCAAAAAGACCCAATATGGACGTCATATGGGCAAGAAATCGTGTTAACAAAATATTTTACACATGTTACACCGATGCGATGGAAGGCCTACGCCAAGGACGACGTGCCCGTAGATTTATGAGAGGTGCGAACGCTTGGTTTCAGCGCGAGTTTCTGTCTCTAGAGTTTGGACAACTGTGTCGTGTCTGTGACTGTCTGTCGTTTATCTCGAACCTCTCTGCGCTGAGAATCAACGTGGAAACAACCTAGCATAACCTAGCTAAAGCCTAGCAACAACTTAGAAGCAACCTAGAACCTGCATCACCTAGCTAAGGCCTACAAACAACCTAAAAGCAACCAGACTATACTTCAGAATCGTCCAGTTTCGCTGTTTCAAGCCTTGCGCCTCTTAGTGCATCATCATCATCATCATCATCATCATCATCATCATCATCATCATCGGCCTGTCTACGCCCACTGCAGGGCAAAGGCCTCTCCTAGGTCCCAATCAACCCGGTCCTGTGCTTGTCTGCTGCCCCGTTAACATAACAAACTTCTTATCTCATCTACCCACCTAATTTTCTGTCTCCCCTCCACGCGTTTGCCATCTCTTGGAATCCAGTCAGTTACCCTTAATGACCACCGGTTATCCTGCGGACGTGCTACGTGCCCGCCCATATCCATTTCTTCTCTTCTTGATTTCATCTATGATATCCTTAACCCCCATTTGTTCCCTGACCCACTCTGCTCTCTTCCTGTCCCTTAAGGTTACACCTATCATTTTCCTTTCCATCGCTCGCCGCGCCGTCCTCAATTTAAGTTGAACCCTCTTTGTAAGTCTCCAGGATTCTGCTCCGTAGGTAAGTATCGGTAAGATGCAGCTCTTATATACCTTCCTCTTGAGGGATAGTGGTATTCAACAATTCATGATTTGATATTGCTTGCCGAATGAGCCCCATCCCATTCTTATTCTTCTAGTTATTTCACTCTCATGGTTCGACTCCGCGGTTACTACCTGTCCTAAGTAGACATACTCCTTCACCCTTAATGACCACCGGTTATCCTGACGACGTGCTACGTGTCCGGCCCATATCCATTTCTTCTTCTTGTTTTCAACTATGATGCAAGCTTCGCCAAAATTTTTTCTTCTCATTCGATGTATTGATCCTACCCCGCCACACTCAAAAAGCTTTCTGCACCATGTGGTTTTGCACTGCCTCCATGGTCAGCCCACTTTAGATCAAGAGACGATATCATGTGACGACATTATTATGTGATGTCAGGTTATGTTACGTCATCACCTGTTGATTTTTTGCATCACTCACGTTGACGCCGCTGACGCAGGACGCCGACGCCAACGGTCAAGTTTCACGTTTGGTGAGGCTTCTAAGGCTTTCGCCTTAATAGCCATTGGACAAATAAAGCTAATTCCAATCAAATTCATGCTTTTGTTAAGACTAGGGAAGTTATTTTTGATATAGAAGAGTTTGTTGCTCTCAAATGTGAATCGCCTGGTTAGACCGACAACTACATTTTTAACGCCGAAGTGCCCAGGAGATCGCACAAATGTTGTTATAAGAACATCTTTTATTTTTTGTGGAGTCTAGGCGAGTGTGTTGCCAACGCCAGTTCTGTTGCCAACGCAGTACATGCATAAAAATCTGGCGAAAAGAAAATGGGAGACGCATAAAACACAGCACGCGCTCTGAGGACACGTACGGCGCGCGGAATCACAGCGCCCTAGGAAAAAGGATCTCTTTTACTCTTTTTTTGTGAATCCTGATTTGCAATTTATACGACTTACTTTAAAGGCACACGTGTACTCTTCCAGGTGACCATTATACTCTTGGCGGAGAGTCGTGTGACCCACAAGGGAGTTAGCGTGACTCTTTAAAGAGAGTCATATACGTGTCATGTCAGGACTCGCCGAAAAGAGTCACACATACTCTCTGAATGAAGAGCGGTTACATAAAGGATCAATTTCACGTAAGAGATAAATCTCGCCGCCTATGTTTGGTCTTTCATTGCACGTGACGTTCCAGCGCACTTGATCATTCCAGAATTAGTATCCTCTAAGAGTCCACAAAGCAGACTATCTCTTTCAGCGCATGCTGATTGGAGAGCCCACGAAAGTCAGCGGCTGCGATTGGCAGATTGTTCGCCGTATCTCAAGCTCCATCCAATCAGCGTGCACTGAGTAGACCACTGAGTGAAACCTTAAAGAATACCCCCCCCCCCCCCCCGAGTATTTGCTTCAAAGCACTTCAGCCCCTCGAAAGAGATAGCGAATAGATGTGAAAAGAAATGCTTTTGGAACTTTCCACGTGGTCCACTGACTAAATCGATATCTTCGCAGAGCGTCAGTAAGCCCTGGACAAGTCATACGTTGGAGAGTCATTATGTCAGTGATCACGGAAAGCTTAGTGAACTAGAATTAGAGCCTCGGAGAAATGTCTCTCAATGTAGACGGCCAAGTAGGGGGCGCTCGAAACGATAAGTGGGCGTTGGGGCGATGGCGTTTAGACTTTCTGCCAGCATTAGATCTATATATAGGTGAAACTTGCTCCCTGACATTTTACGACTCTGAGTGCTCTCCCGCGCGAAGCCTAACCTCCGCGTGTCCTCGTAAAGGCTGCAGAACTCAAGTGGGTGGAGGGCTCACCCAGAAAGGCGGCTCGAAAAAACCCGAATGCAGCCTGTATAAGGGCGGACACGGCAAAAAGCGGATGATGCGCTCTTGAACGGCTAACTGGACCTCGCTGCACAGTTCACTTCTTTCCGAGTGCAAGGCAGGCTGTAGTTACAGGCGCATCCTCTCTTTTGACGTGTGTGTGTGTTTTTTGCCTCTTCGTTCTTTACTCATACTTGTGCTTTTCGACTACATTATTGGGTCTAGTCGTGCTGCAGCAGTGGAGCATTCGCCACAACGCAGCAGTTCACAGGGGAAGTAGGTGGCCCAGTGGGATGAGATACAAGGCGCGTGTGTCAAAATGTAGCTGTTATTTAAGTTCGAGTGGTTTCCCGTGGTTAAAAGGCCGGTTAAGGCAACCCTTGAATCAGATGACCGCGTGAGTGTGACAGCGTTGACAGGCGCACTAGTACTGGCCCAGTAGCCTGTCAATTTGCTATAGCACTTATTTGTACTGTCGCTCTTAAAACAGATACAGAAGCAAAAACACAGTGACACACCGAGCGTTCCGTGTGCGTCGCTGTACTCTTTCGTTTCTATGTGTTTTACTTACAATACAACGCTATGATGTAAAACCAAGAAGCCGAAATAGAAACTCCTTTTGTTATAGTAAGCAAAAGAGCAAGAAAGCAAGTGAGTCTATAGTTTCTATAACGCGAAGAACTGATGCGATGGCTGTCGCAGTATTGATTGTGTGCAATACTCGACGGTCGTTTGTGACGTAGGATGCAGAGAATTATCTCAAATATGCTCCAGTAATATTTTTTTTTTGAGCTGGAAAGTTCAAGTGAGACGAGGAGAGGCTACCTCAGCAGAAGCGGCGACGCGTTATCGAAGTGGATGGAAACGCCAATCGACGCCGATGCCGTTCAGTGAAGCGGATTAGTAGTGAAGATGGCTTCGGCTAATTATAGCAGTCTGTGTTGCGTTCGTGCTATCTATCCGAACGTTACGCGACTGTGGCCGCATCGATGATGAGAAAAAGGAAATAAAAAAGCTTTTCTTGTGAAGCGCTGCAGTCTCACTGTAGCGATAAATGTTTCGAAAACTGCTTTGGATGCAACGAAATCCCTACAACGGAAGCGGGTGGCGTGAATACCGGAGATCGAAGACACAAAATGGATCGCTGTAAAGTATGGGCGTGTACAATAATTAATAAAGAAGAATGCTTGACGTACATACGCTGACCGATCCCAAATGTGTGGGTGAATTCAATTATGCAATTTTGTTAAAGTTCTCATAAACGATTTGCAACGCGAGTACACTGGCGCTCTTGAGTGGCATGACAAAGGTGGCGTTTCGTGGAATCCGAGGTCTTGCTGGCTTGAGAGAAGTACCTTATATCCTCGCATATTTGAGAAGGTACTAGGCAAGGTTGTGTCTATGTCACTGTATGGTACTAGAAATTTCACTGGCGCGACTGCGGAACAAGATTTCTGATTTTTTAAAGATTCAAGGTCATTTGCAAGTCCTTGTTGCACTTTTGAAAGTCTTCAGGGTCCATCTGGACAGATGGTTGGTTGGTCACAGATGTTAGCTATGACTAGAGCGGTCAGCAATCGCCGGTGGCCAAGTTAGAGGGGCGGCTAAGTCCAGTGGGAGGCCCTCGATTTGACCCCCTACCCCCGCCTTCTCCGGTCCCCCTTAAAATAAATTAGCTTTCAAAAAAGCTTTTCTGTTCTGTTCAAGTCATAGTACGGCTAAGCACACTGATGTTAGTCAAAATGTGCAAATAACACTGTGTATATGCAGCCGAAGATCGTCGATGAGTACTGCAAAACAAAGCATTAACTTTTTTTAAGACACACTTGGCACATCCCTAAAGCAGTTCACATATTACTGAAATTACATTACAAGATAATTGTGTGTAAAGCACGTAAGGCCCATTATAGTGAAAAAACAGCACAAAAAACGGAGCTCTTTGGCTAAGAGCATTTGAGGTGAGCTTCAAATATTTCCCGTTGTTATATTTTTTTGTGGGTGGGTATTGGGAACAATGCGCTCTTGCCCTCACGCAAAGTGGGCCTCCTAATCACTGGGGCAAGCCAGTATACGGATATAAACTACCCACGCCTCTCCATCAGACACGCCAATATTGTGCATTCCTTGTACTTGGTGTAAGACGAAAAATGTCTTTTCTTTGCTTTTTTCTACTTTCTTTTAAATATACCCGGCCACCTCATGAATTGTTACTTGAAGACCGTACCGGAAACGGCTAAAACCACTGCGCCGAAACGGCGTAGTTTTCAGCTATTAGCTTAAACAAAGAAGTACATAACCGAGAGAGGTCTTAAGGCCAGGTGAAGGGGTCATGCTCAGATAGGCATCTCCGTTGTTAGCCTTCACCACTACGCTGTATACTCTTATGATGTGAACAAGGCACCGGATTAAGTAGCTTTAAGATGTAGTTAGAGCGCTGGAGAGCGAAAAAAAAATTCGGCAGATCCCACGCACTGTGGGAATCGATGTAATGCGAAGCAGCCAGCAAAAAGCTGCATACATCGCCTTGTTTGTCTTTGAGCCAAATGAAATCATTCATGCCATGGCATCTAGTCCACCATATATCGCATGTTTGCCATGCACGCATGCATGCACAATCTAGTATACACCATACCAATGAAACGCATATTCTGGTATATACAATGCATGACCTGTCGTTTATGTTCATCCCGCACTTGTGTCGTGCCATACCAATTTTGGTACATATCTAGTTAACAAAACGGCCGGAAGCACACTATGACAGTGGCATGTAAATCATACCGTACATGACATGCATAATATAATTCGCATGTTAAGACCTCTCATTTATGTTCCTCATACAGTCACATCGCGCGATACCAATTTTGGTGTATATCAAACGAGCGAAATCGCCGTGAGTGCACCACGAGTATAGCATGTAAATCATGCCATACATGACATGCATGGCATGATTTTCATGTTAACACCTTTCATTTACGTTCGTCATACAGTCGCTTCGCGCAATACCAATGTTGGTGTATATCAAGCTAGCGAAACGGCCGCTAATGCACCATGAGCGCGGCATGTAAATCATGACATACATGACATCATGTCACAGTTTTCATGTTACCACCTGTTATTCACGTTCGTCTTACAGTCGCGTCGCGCAATACCAATTTTGGTATATATCAAGCAAGGAAAACGGCCGCGAATGTATCATGAGTGTGGCTTGCAAATAATGTCATACATGACCTGCATGTCATGATTTCCATGTTACCACCTATCATTTACGTTCGTTATGCAGTCGCGACGCGCAATACCAATTTTGGTGCATATCACGCAAGCGAAACGGCCACGAATGCGCCATGAGCATGACATGTAAATCATGTCGTACATGTCATGCATGTCATGATTTTCATGTTACCACGTCTCATTTACGTTCGTCATACAGTCGCTGCGCGCAATACCAATTTTGGTGTACATCAACCTAGCGAAGCGGCCGCGAATGCATCATGAGCGTGGCAATGTAAATCATGACATACATGACATGCATGTCATGGTTTTCATCTTACCAACTGTTTATTCATGTTCTTCATACAGTCCAATTCTCGCAATAACCAATTTGGTGTATATCAATCTACTGAAACGGCCGCTAGCGCACCATGAGCGTGGCATGTAAATCAGGTTGTACATGACTTGCATGTCATGATTTTCATGTTACCACCTCTCACTTACGTTCGTCATACGGTCGTGTCGCGCAATACCAATTTTGGTGTATATCATGCAAGTGAAACGGCCGCAAATGCACCATGAGCGTGGCATGTAAATCATGATATACATGTCATGGATGTCATGGTTTTCATGCTACCACCTGTTATTCATGTTCTTCATACAGTGACATAGCACATTACCAATTTTGGTGTATATCAATCTAGCGAAACGACCGCGAGTGCGACATGAGCGTGGCATGTAAATCATTTCATACATGACATGCATGTCATGATGTTCATGTTACCACGTGCCAGTTATGTTCGCCACACAGAAATGTCTCGTCATACCAGTTTTCATATATATCCTTTCATTTAAACGGCCGCGAGCGCCCAGAGACCATGTCATGTAAATCATGCTGCACATGACATGCGCGTCATGATTTGCATGTTAGCACCTGTCATTATGTTCGTCATGAATTCTTGTCACGCCGTACCAATTTTGGTGTATATGAAATTAACGGAACGGCAGCAAGAGCCTAAGGTCGTGGAATGTAAATCATGCTGTTCATGACATGCGTGTCATGATTTTCATGATATGACCTGTCATTTATGTTCGTAATAAGGCCATGTTATGACACACCAATTTTGGTATACATCCGATTAACGAAACGGCCAGGAGAGCACAAAGTCGTAGGCGGCTAGATAGATAGATAGATAGATAGATAGATAGATAGATAGATAGATAGATAGATAGATAGATAGATAGATAGATAGATAGATAGATAGATAGATAGATAGATAGATAGATAGATAGATAGATACGCTCAAAGTCGCAGAAGTTCGCTAAGAAATGCTTCGCATTTAAAAAAAAACCGCGGCGTAGTGAACAGCGTGCCCGGCATCTGTTGTCACGGGCAGGGAGATCGTGGGTTCGACTCCCGTTCACGGAACTTTTCCTTTGCCATCTGATCTTGTGCATTTTTTCGATGTTACTTCGGTGACCGAAATAGGTTACTGAAGTCTTGGTGGGCCCCGGCATAGAACATTTTCATGTTAAAAAAAGTAGATAGATAAACAAAAAAAAAAAGCTGGCCGTGACCTACTTTTTTTGTGCACTGATTTTCAAATGAAATGAATTGATTGTATTTTAGCTTTCTTGAGAGATAAAGAGAGAGACGAGGATTAAAAAAGTTGGGCGAAGCAATGAATTTGATAATAACAATTTGTTTGTAATGTTATACGAGGTAAGGCAAGCAGCTAACTCTTTTGGATCCCACGCTGGTGTAAGGGAGTGTGGCCGGTGCAGGGAGAGAAGCGTTTTTTTGCAGTCTGCATCTCAATGTGAAGCGGCGAGAGCTCAGCTCGTAGAAGGGCATACGAGCTATTTGATGATGTCTGCCGAGATAGCACGCGCGCCAGCGCTTGCGACCGCACCCATCGAGCGACGCAGCACCTGGGGTTGTTCACCCCCATTGGAATGCTGCCGCTGTGGCCGCAAATTTGATGTCATCGACCCAATGCATGCATCGCATGAACATTCTTCGCTCGAGGGGACGGGTTTGATTCCCGGTCCTGCGGCAGTATTTAAATGAAAACTGAACGCAAGGTGACCCGTGTTGTTAGGTTTAGTACAAAGTACTCTTAGAGTGAGGCCAAATGCAAATAATAAAACTCACAGGGTCCCATATGCACTCACCTAAGACGACTGGACGGCGAAAGCCATCTTCTTTTTCTTTTCAGTCGATGTATTGTTCCTGCCCCGCTACCCTCCGAAAGCTTTCTGCACCTAACGTGGTTTTGCATTGCCTCTAGGATCGGAGGCACCTCACCGGGTTTTGCACTGCCTCCGGGGATCGGCTTACCGTTGACCAAGCTACGATGTCATGTGATGACGTCAGAGAATTTGGCGACTTGTGGCGTCATGATGACGTCATATGGTCAATCCATCACGTGATGATGATTTTTTGCATTACTCATGTTGACGCCGCCGATGGGGGACGTCAGTTAGTTTTCGCGTTTGATGAGGCATCTAAGGCTTTCGCCTTAAAGATAATAATCCACGATATGATTATGAGAGACACCGTGATGGAGGGCTCCGGAAATTTCGACAACCTGGGGTTCCTTAAAGCTAATTTAGCACACGGACCTCTAGCATTCTGCATTCATATATATGCGAACGCTGCGGCCGGGATTCGATTTCGCGACCTACGGGTCAGCAGTCAAGCGCCATAACCACAAGACCACCGCGGCATGTCTAAATGCAGACATCCGCTTGCTTAGATGTAAGTTCGGACTAAAGAACCGAAGGTGGTCATACTTAGGCACGAATCCTCTAGTTCGGCGCGCATTATAATCATATGCTGGCTTTAACACGTCAAGCACTAGAAAACTGAAATTATTAATCCAGAGATGATATCTCCATTGCGCGAAGTCCCTGGTTGTTAAGATCGAGAAAACACGCGTCATTTGCCCAAGATGCATGCGTTACAATGATCATAAAAAGTTCAAAGCGTCAAGCATACTGGTCTGGTTGGCTGGTTGGTTGGTTGGTCGGTCGGTCGGTCGGTCCTTGACAACATGGCGCAACCCACTGCGGGAGATCGGCCATGAAACGGGCGGCACCTTATTTTAGAGATAAAATTCTTTTATATTTCGAATATCTTTAGAAAAGGATAGTTAAAGAAAGCATACTGGTGCAAACACTTCATCTATGCATACAAATGATGATGATGGGCAGTTTGATGCCTATACGCCTAGTGCGCGCCGACGGAAGCGCCATAGGCGGCGAAACTCGGTCATTACTCTCGGGAAAGCAAGCAGACGTGCCGCCGTGGTTTCCTACGTCCGTTTGTACGTGTACGTGTTCCCGCGTTGTCACGTTTGCGTAGTGGAAATAAGGCAACGTTCGTCGTATGTGTGGTGGCCGAAATCGTCAAGGGATGTCGAATAACAATTGCTGGTGGAGTGGAGTGCATCAAACACCTAAAAAAAGCGTGCCCGAAACGCGGTTTTAATCTCACACTTACCGCAAAGGCCCCCCTGCAGCAAGAGCGACGGAAGCAATGGATCGCCGCTGTCGTTGGCATAAGGCCAGCCGCTTCGTCATGGTGCAAGTTATCACCGTCGCTTACTTGTTCAATAGCTTTCCGTTCTGGCCATATCGGTGCTCGCTGCATGCACTCGTCATGTTGACACTGGTAGACGACCAAAGTTATCAGCCTGGCATTGCGTTGGTTCGGTTCGACCGCCGTGCCCACAAGGGCACTTCGCTCAAACGTTCTATATTTCTGAAGTGTTGTAGTTCGGTCGAGTTGGTCATCCATGAACTTAGCGCGGTACATGTACAGCGCTATTACAAGCTAAGTTCTTTATTTATTATTTACAGAAGCAGAAATGCAGCAATGGTTGACTTCAGAAAGAACAAGTGATTGAGAAGTCCCCTTTGTAAACAAAACAAAGCGGATGTTCACCACGAGCTGCACCTCATAGCTGGGTCTTGTTACGCTGGTCTGCGCGACGCACCTTTGATATTCACCGGCATGACGATTCACTCCACGCGGACGTTCGTTCTCCTCCGCCGTCGGTCATCACATGTCTTCTCGGCGACCCTCTTCAAAACTTGTCACTGCTCCCACGGCGTCATCTCTTGATACTTTACTCACAGCACTAGATCATCAAACAACACGTCTTCTGCGGTCGAGCGAACGATACTATCGCTTGAAAGACATAACTTCTTCGCTGACTAACTCCTCACTGGCTGACTCTCCGTCGCCGCGCGCTTCCATTGCCTGTATCGGCTCGCGCCTGGGTTCGGGAAGGTGCGTATGATTCGTCTGTGCGTAGCACAGCGAGAGCTAGGGAAAGGGCGAGATCCTCTCGCCCACTCGTCTGCGGAATCAGACGGCGCCGCTGGCTCTGCTTTGCTTTCTCGAATATCCCGATCTTTCGCGTGCGTTGACTGTGTCGGTGGCGTCTTCTGCGGAGAGGGTAAGGGGCGCGTTCTCGGCGCCTTTTTATACTTGTTTTTTCGATGCGCGCTCTCTGTCACGCACGAACCGTCGGCGCCAGGCTTTCATGCCGTCGTTCGAAGTCGGCGACGTGCGCTTAGTTAAGCGCTCATTTGTGACAAACATCGTGCACAAGTCCACTTTCGTAGAGGCCCGCGCCTTTCCTGCAGCTGCCAGTGCAGAATTAGTTGTCTGGCGCCCGCACGAAGGAGAAATAGCAGCCGCGAACTTCATTCATCTCCTCACAGCAAAGCTGTGCAAAGCGCCGTCGTCTGCTCGGCTTCCCGCACGTACTGTCGGCGGCGCCCGCTAGGTGGCTATCAGTGGCGCCCCTATAGGCGGTGCACAAGGCGTATAACCATCATATAAGTATTTCCGTGTAATGACACAGTTGGCGGAAGACTACGTCCATGTTATGCACAGGCACCACCTGTGACAAGGCCGTCGCAGAACGACGAGACAACTATTTTGAACTTGCATTTACTTAATTCTCAGTGGCTAGTCCATGCCGTATGTTTGAACGAAAGATGCAGAAGCAATTCCCCTTTAAAGCTTTGGGCATCGAACATAGAACGACAGGCCTAACTTGGAGCGATCGTAGCTAGGAAAGGAATATTTAGGCGAAAAACAGAAACAAAGACACTGACAAGTGCCCGTTGTTTCTGCCTTTCTCTCGTTCGTGTTCTTTGCTTGCTTGCTTTTTCCTTCATTCTGTTCTGCAACTAAGAGTTCCACATGCACTAACTAGGCCGACAGCTGGCGTTGCTGAGAGATCGTAAGACAGCCTAATGAATAAGGGAACAGACAGGGGTGTTGAATTCACACCAGGAGAAAGAAACGGACTCGGATTGACTACCTAATGCGTATGACAGACAGCCGTTAGTCAGTTGGAGCAGTAGAATGATTACCGAGGGTTCAGAAACGCTCCCGAGGTAGGCAGCGAGTCGGATGGAGTGTCGTAATAAGGAGGTTCGCGAGGATAAAACGGAATGAGGTCGCCCAAGAAAGGGCGTACTGGAGATCATTGAAAGAGGCCTTCGTCCCGCAGTGGACAAAAATAGGCTGAAAATGATGATCATGAGTAATCCTGCATAGTGGGTGTGAGCCACCTTCGCTGGAAAACGACAGCAACTCAGTCTAAGCGTACGAGAACTGCTGCTGCGGCGGTATATCGGTGTCGAACCGAATGTCTCGCTCGCTGACTTTCCGTTTGAATACGAAATACTGCAGATTGGGCAAGTTGGTCCATCATAATCTCGTATTGCCATAGCGTTAGTGTCATAGTTTGAGCCTGAAGGAGAAAGACAACAGCAAGGAAGGAAATAATAAGCCTGTTGCCTGTCATTTACTTCGTTGATGTTATCTTTTTCCCTCAGACTTAAACTGAGCTGCGCTATACCAATGCGAGACTTATCAATGCGTAAGCATTTGTATGCCGATAGACTCAATGACACTATGCATCTGATCGTCTCTCCATCCGTCCCTATGTGACGTAACACGCAGAACTCTGAAGAAATAAATGCACAAAAAATGTTTTCGTGGCGAAGCTAGGTTTCTAAAGTCGCTCAGAGATAGAGAGAGAGAGAGAGAGAAATATTAGGTGAAAGCCGGGGAGCTTAACCAGAAGATCAATATCCGGTTTGCTACCCTGCACAGGGAAGGGGCAAGGGAGAATGAAAGGTAAGATTGAAAAGAACTATGACACTCCTGTATTCTTTTTTTAACCCTTTTTAGTGCGCTAAACACCCACGCTTGCCTACTGTGAATATACTTAAACCACATGAATACGTTGTACCGGCGGTACAAAACAAATGTAAGGGAACACTTTCTGAGAGCGCTTCGTTGAAATGTTTCATGAGGGTGGAATAAAAAGCATTCTCTACGAAAAAATGTAAAGCCGACGTGGAGGATTGTACGCACCGGGAAATTCCGACTTTTCGAAAGTTTAATGCGAAATCCGCGCTTCTATGTTTGCGGGATTCACCCCACGTGAGATCGTTACAGACGCTGACGAACACTAGGAAGAAAGTGAAAAATGCCATGCCAACGGCGCCAGACAACTAAGTTCCCGGTAAGGCTGCAACCGTAGAGTTTTCTACCAAAAACTACGCTTACGCAACACTTAGGTAACTCTCAAATGTGATTTTGCGTGGAGTTGTTACGTACTTTTTGTTCTTTTATTTTGGCAAGAAAGTTCTTCCGCGTCAGGCGTCCGAGAGTTTCTAGGTCCATTACGCAAACGCCTCACCAAGCCTCTGATGTCATTACGCAAAGTTTAGTGCGATAGCCCCTAATGACTAAACGAAAAAGTGTACCGCCGCATCGGTCAGCACACTGTCGGCCGAGTTAGTTCTTGTCGTTATTCTCCTTGTTCTGACAGCGGGGATCTTAGCGAGGCGCAGTAACACCGCTAGACTACAATTAGCGAATTCACCAAGTGCGTGCGTGCAGTTGTTTCAGTCATTAACAAACAGATGCTCGGAGATCTAGCAGAGTTCATCCCGTTGTAGGACTGGATAAGTTTCGAGGCTCTCAGGTTGCCTGGTTTCTTCTTCTTTTTCATCTTCTTCCAGCTGCATGACAGTGATTGCCTGAAGCGCTGCTTCGCATGTGGTCGTAATGGCTGCAGGGATACCGAGGATATGTACTTCCACTCGAGTTTTCTGCGCAACTATGAGAGTATGAACACGTGAAACCCCTGCGTTTGCATAGGTGCCTGCGTATACTATCCACATGCTTCCGCAAGTTTCTTAATTACCCGTGTTCTACGACGGAATAGTTTGCCCATTCGAAACGATTGCAAGGCATGCCTAGCTAACCCTTCCTGCTGTAATCAACACTCTAAAAAAAAAGGGAGCGAGAAGGGAGCAACGGGCTCCGTTCCTCCTTCGGAGCCGCGATTTTCTCCTTTGCGGACGATTAAAGTCACTGGAACGGGAAAAGTACCGCGTTCTTTTTCTCTTCGCCGCCGCGCCTTTTCGGCGGCTTCGCCACAGAAATGGTCCAGCTCGCTCGCCTCGCTAGCGTCTCCCGGCTGCCGACGCACTGCGCTTTGAAGGGCGATTGTTTTTATAGCCTCAGAAAGCGTGCAGGAACATTACGATATCCCGTATCGTTTTGACACTTCATCGCAACCCTGTTGAGGCATCGAAGAAGGCCTGGAGCGGCGCCGGCTGCGCTTTCGGGAGCAGAATGGGCGGGAAAGCCAAAGCCTGCTATTCCAGCGGGAAAAGATACCAAGCGACGGGCTGTGCGGCTGCACATAAGACGGCGCGAAAAATTTGTACCCCACGACTGATACCCGCCTTTGTGAGGCGAGCGTTTCATTGAGAATTGCAAATGCTGTTTTGTGGAATGTTGACGTCTCCTCTGCACTAGTGCAGCTTGTTTCGCGTAGTTGCTGCAGATGGTTTATGCACAATAGCATTGCCGGGCAGCTCATAATTATGTTTGGCATAAATGACGCCTTAGGGCTCACATATACGATCAGTGCGCCATGAAAACTGACTGCTGCAGTTGGTATTGTTGCGTGACTGAATGACGAACATAAATAACTATGTGTACCATGCAAATAATGGCACATGTGATGTAAGGCACCATTTACATGCCATCATGGTGCCGCTCGCGGCCGGTTTTTCTGCTTTATAGCACCAAACTCGGTATTGCGTGACGTGGACTGTATGCACGAACATAATACCATTAACATACATGACACGCATGTCTGCATGATATACATGCCAAGTCCGTGGTGCACTCGCGGCCGGTTCCGCGATTGCACACCAAAATCGGTATTGCGTCGTGGGTTGGAACAAAATACCAGGTGGTAACATGAAAATATCACACGCATGTCATGTAAGGCATGATTTAATGCCAATTGGTACCCCGCGGCGGTTTGCTGGCTGACGTAGCGCGATAACTGTATAATTGTGCCTTTGTGTCAATCCGGCAGATCCCACGCATTGTGGGAATCAATCTAATATGCGAAGCAGCCAGCAAAGAGCTGCCTATATCGCCTTGTTCGTCTTTGAGGCAGATGAAATCATTCATGTAATGACATCTAGTTCATTATATATCGCATGTTCGTCATGCATGCATGCATGTAGAATCTAGTATATACAATGCATGACCTGTAATATATGTTCCTCACGTACCCACGTCATGTCATACCAAATTTGGTGTACATCCAGTTAACAAAACGGCCGGAAGCTCACAAAGACAGTGTAATGTAAACCATGCCGTACATGTAATGCATGTCATGGTTTTTCACGTTACCACCTGCCATTCATGTTCTTCATACGTCACCTCGCGCTATACCGACTTTGGTGTATATCAAGCTACCGAACCGGCCGCGAGCTCACCATGAGCGTGGTAAGTACGTGATGCTGTACATGACATACAAGTCATGATTTTCATGTTACCACCTGTCACTAACGTTCATCATACAGAAATATCTCGTCATATCAATATTGGTATATATGCATTTCACTAAACGGCCGCAAGCGCCCTGAGGCCATGTCATGTTAATTATGTTTTACAGGGTATGCCTGCCATGATTTGCACGTTATGACCAGTAACTTATGTTTCGTCATACACTCTTGTTACGCCATATCAATTTTGTTGTGCATCAAGCTACCGAAGCGGCCGCGACTGCACATGAGCGTGGCATGTAATCATGCCGTACATGACGTACATCTCATAATTTCATGTTACCACCGTAGTTTATATTCGTCATACAGTCATGTTATGCCATACCAAATTTGGTATGCATCTCATTAACGATTAACGAAACGCCTAGGAGAGCACATAGTCGTGGGCGGCTAGCTAGTAGATAGATAGATAGAAGATAGATAGATAGATAGATAGATAGATAGATAGAAGATAGATAGATAGATAGATAGATAGATAGACAGATAGACAGAAGACAGACGACAGACAGACAGGACAGACAGACAGACAGACAGACAGGACACATAGATAGATAGATAGATAGATAGATAGATAGATAGATGATAGATAGATAGATAGATAGATAGATAGATAGATAGATAGATAGATAGATAGATAGATAGATAGATAGATAGATAGATAGATAGACGACGTAATATAATAGATAATATAATAATAAATAATAATAATATCTGGGTTTAACGTCCCAAAACCACGATATGATTATGAGAGACGCCGTAGTGGAGGCTCCGGAAATTTCGACCACCTGGGGTTCTTTAACGTGCACCTAAATCTAAGTACACGGGCCTCAAACATTTTCGCCTCCATCGAAAATGCAGCCGCCGCGGCCGGATTCGATCCCGCGACAGACAGACAGACAGACAGACCAGACAGACAGAAGAGATAGATAGATACGATAGATAGATTAGATAGATAGATAGATAGATAGATAGAGATAGATAGATAGATAGATAGATAGATAGATAGCTAGATAGATAGATAGATACTACGTTCAAACTCGCAGAAGTGCGCTAAGAAATGCTCGCAGTTAATAAATGCCGACAGCCGAGAGCGTAATCCGCCGCGCAGTTCGCATGCTTCATCGCGTTAGTACGCGTGCGTGCGCGTGTAGGCAAGTGAAACTGCGGCTATTTTTTCCTAATCGTTAGAGAAACAACGGCATGTTTCATTCGGGGCTGCAAAAGCGAACGCAATGCGTAAAAACCGTACTCCGCGTGAATCAACAACCGACGCCGCCGCAGCTTCGCCGCGCTGGACCAAATATGGCGGCGGGCAGGACGGTAGCGGCACTTTTCCGCCCGTTCCAGTGACTTTACGGACGATTTACTCGTTGCGCCCTCTTGCGGCAAGCGCCAAGGGAGGAACTTTTCTCCTCAACCACGTGACTTGCGCGCGCGCGCATGCGCACGCCAAGTTAAATAGTGATTCCGTGCTGCGGAGAGCGGCTGCCCTTTCGCGCTCACTCGGCAGCCTCAGACCAGACTATCCAGTGCTACCGATCTCGCCAGTCGCGTGCAATTACTTGTACCTAGGATTTATGCGAGCAACGCATGAGTGACGTTCATTGTTTTGTTCTATGTGTTGAGTAACGTGTGTGGCGTTTTTCTTTCTTTTTTTATAGGCTCGGCGTGTGCGCGATGCGCCGCATACTTCCGTGTGTCTCGTGTTGTTTGTATACGTTTGCGCACGATCTGCTTGTCATAAATACAGTAAGTCCCGCTTCACAAAACAGTCTTGTTTTAATGATCACCTTAGACTGTACACCAATAATTCAACTTTTTTCGGCGTTAACATACTTGGCTACAGCACGCGTTTTTAGTTTTACACAGCACTTATAGCACTTATCAATACAAGCAATATAAAGAAGCATGAAGGTTAATTTTTACAACATTTTAGCAAACGTGATACCACTGGACAGTGCATGCGTGAAAGTACGATAACATATAATTGCTGTAGTTTGACGTGTCGAAAACCACCGTATGATTATGAGGCACGCCGTAGTTGTGGTTGGTTCGTTGGTTGAAAAACTTTATTTGGGTCCTGCAAGGCGCGCGTCAGCGCGCAGCGGGCGAGCGGGCGACTCCCGGGACCGTCAGACCAAGCCTGCCGGCCGCTCCGCGGGCCTGCTCAGACCACGGCCCGAGCCTGCCGGCCGCTCCGCGGGCCTGCTGGACGGCCCAGAGCGGTCAGCCAGGAGGGAGCTGCGGAGGGCCGCCTCCCACCTGGCCGAAGCAGTATCGGGGTTAGTGTGCGTTGCCTTGCACTCCCAGAGCATATGCGCTAGCGTAGCTACGTCTCCTCATGCGGGGAATACCTCGGGATAAATGGCGTTTATGGAGCTCGGATTAGGGTACGTCTCCGTCTGCAGCAGTCTGTAGCGTAAGGGACGTAAGGGCTGAGGCTATTAAGTTTGGGGTGGGGGAGGGAGTGGGTACACTCTTCGCGAGAGGTAAAAAGACTACGGATTAATTTCGATCAACTGGGGTTCTTTAACGTGCACCCGACCTAAGCACATGGGTGTACTTTGCCTTTCGCCCCCACATTCAAATGTGCCGCCGTGGCCGCATTTTAACGTTAACCTGCATCATAATTGCACATATCTGAAAAATAAGTCAATGACTTCTGTCAATTAAGCAAAAATTCTCAATCACATGCGTTTTGGAATACGCATGCCATCACTGAGAATTAGGAGCGACTTATGCACGCGTGCAGTGTGTATCTCTCGTTCTCAGGATTTTGCTTTGGCGTGCGAAACTCAACACAAATGCGCTTCTAATGACAGCTATGCCCAGTGGGTAATCACTAACACTTTCACTCACCTTTGTGCAAAGAGTATTCCAAATCTAACGCAAGACAACCACCGCCACAACGACAACTACACAGTTGTCGCACAATGACCACAATGTCACACGCCAGGCGAATACCGTGACGTAACAGTAGCAGAGCAGCATGTAGGTACAGCGTACTGAAATATTACAGAACACGTAGTGTGGGATAGCGTTCTTTTCCATAATTCGCGCGGTGTAGCGCCAGTTTCTCTACTCAAGTATAATCGAGCTGCCGCGACGCCAAGAGCCACTGACATCGCTCTCGAAAGACCACCGTCCGGTGCGAGGCCATCTTGTCTTGTTTCTTCGCACGACCCGCGTTGTAACGTACGTATACACAAATGAGACGGCCGTACCGCATCAGAAGCATTGTCACTGAAGGGCTAGCAGTTGAAAGAATCCATGGCCCATCGTCATTCTTGTGGTCAACGCATGAACAGAATTCAACAGATGTTAACGCCAAACCACCCAACGAAGTCGACGCGACGAAGGCGACGGAATCTGAACTATGTTACCGACGTTGCGCCCTCACACAGTAACTATTGAAAATAAAGAAATCAGATAGAGAAATTTCATCTGTGGCCGCTGTCGGAAGATGGCGCTACTTCAAAATGTCGTCGGAATGGTATGAACGGTTCTCGATATGGTGTCGTTCTCGCACTAACTTAATCAACTCTCTGTAATTATATTGTTCATTATCATACGGCTTTAGATTAACTGGTGCGCTTGGCTAAGCCATAGCTACTATTTAATAATGTCGGCGTATATTGTGACGCACCCATGAAATCGTAAAGAGCTGAAGAAAAATGACGCATCTTTGTGCCACCATGGTCCACTGTAATTCAGTGACTATATAAGGGCCAGCGCTTCTTAGAGGGGTATGTGTAAACCTCTGTACGTATGCGTCTGTAGTGAATTGTTTGTGTTGTAGGTTTTATACATGCGAATGAATTGTGTATGCATTGAATTGAATGTGCGTACTATGTGTCTGCCTAGTGAACGTGTGCGTATCAACTTTCCGGTGTCCTTGAGTAATCCATGAATGGGCATACTCCCCGAAATGCCGTGTGCATGTCAACCAGGGCTGGGCAAAGATACTTTGAAATTGTATCGCGATACGATACAAGATACTCGGACAAGAAGTATTTGAGATACAGATACAAGATACTAGCGCAATAATTGTATCCGATACGATACTTCCCAATTGTATCTTAAGATACTTCGATACATTTGCAAATTTACTATTATAGATCGATATAGTGAAGCAGCAAAGACCTATTTACAAAAGTGTTTACTGAAAATTTCTTAATGCGACCAACTCTGTATAATTTTATTGAAATGCCTGTTTGTATCTCGAAAGTTCCATCCTTCTTGCTGAAAGTACACTCGTTTCATTCTGAAACAAATTATTCAGATTTCTTTGGCTGTTTAATATGACAGCTCTTTATAGACCAAAACACAGCGAATTCCATGCGCATCGCCATATTTGCATCGCGCGTCGCGCCATCTATCGCACACGCGACGAAACAACATGCGCGGGCTGCCACGCCAGCAGACGCTAAGCAGAGCAAACGTGAAACTCCCGAAACTCAGCCCGTCGGAGAGCGTGTTTCGCGTCTTTTCTAGCCTGGACATTTTCACTAATTTTATTGGAACATCAAGAACATCTTGCTCATGCAAGTCCACAATGTATACAGTACGTGCTGAGTGGGCTGCGGAAGCAACCTCGTCAGATACGTACGCTGTTACAATTGTAAAAAAAAAAACGTTCTCGCTGTAGTACGCGTGAATCCTAATTGCATTGCAGCTCACGAAAGAGTGAAACGATGTTTTGTTGCCCCATATTACAAGTTGTGCACAAAGTTTTGTGAAAACTCATTATTTCAGCATGCATCGCGTAATAATTAGAGGACGCTTTACGGGTAGTTTCGCGGAACGTAATTTTTGTTTCACGAGCGCTCTTACAATAATGCGTCTTGCTCACAAAAGCGTGCTATCAGAGAGTATAGCCTGCAGTATCGTTCAGCGATCCCTTTTGGAAGCTACCTGCGCGATTTTAGTCTTGTAACGACGGTGCTTTACAAGCGAAACTGTGCTACTCTTAGTCAAGCCGGTTAGCTACGCCTGTGACGTAAAGGACACTGGCGCGAGTACTGTTTACTTACGTGCCAATATATGTATTCTGTGCAGCTGGATGCCTCGTGTCCAAATAAATTTGGGGACATCAAACACTGAAATGAAAGCACGAAATTCTGGCCAGATATGGAGGAGCACCGTGACATTTATTACCTTTTGAAGACGAAATGTCGAAGGCGTGGATGCCATCAAAAGCACTAAAGCTTAATACTACGTTGAACGTGGCAAAGCATGCTGATTGCTTGCGCTTGAAAGCACTACCTTGCACTAGATTGTCGTCAAAGGAAACGCTCAAAGGTATGAAGTGCACCCCCACACAAAGCCCGCGCCTGCCTTCAATTAACCCAGCTGCGTGTCACGCAAATTAGGTTCGCAAAATGAAATAGGTGGGCATCACAATGCGGAATACACGCAGTTAGTGTACTTACTGGCGCATTTTCACTCGGCTCCTAGTTTTTTTGCTTGAATCACAGTTATCCACTCGCGGCGAAGCTGAAAACACCGCACCGGCACTATTTCCGTGGCGCGTCGTAATCGTCGCAGACAACGCTAATATTCCCTTGTTGCGCTGCTTGTTTTGTCATCCAAAGACAACGCAGTAGTGCCCAGACGAGCTCTGATACGCTGAAGCGGCGTGAACGGGTACTTTTTCGGACTTTAAAGTCTCAGAACTGCCGCTTGCCCTGTTTACTTGGTGCAGCCCGCGCGCGCCTTGGCAGCCCGGTCAGCCCGGCGTCTGGGTGCGTGAGTATCCGCTCGGCTCGCCAGCAGCCTGGGTGCGAGACAGGCGTGCTCTGGTGTATACACTGCGCTGTCAGTGGTTTTTGCTTCACACTTCTGTAATTGATGGGTGTCGCTGCTCTACTTGGCGATCAGCTAGCGGGTCGCCATCTATTTGCAAGAACACCATTACGAAGCCTCGGCACGATGTCGCGATGGCTGCTGTGCAGTCTTACCTTGTCCGTAAGCGTATTACCGTTTTCGCAATACCGCATCACCCGACAGTTGTAGAGCAGCAACGCTGGTAGCGATATTTCTTGCATCGTTTGAAGACGATAACTACAGAGTCAGTGCTCAAAATTCATTCAGGACATAAAACTGCAATGGGTTTTCATATTCTACTTACCAGCTGGCGTAAAGCGTTCGTTAGCAACATATTCACTAACGTGCAATCTTGCACCATTTCTCCTCCGAGAGGAGTTGTACCACCAGAGACGTCTCAGACATATAGTATACCGGCAGAAAGCGTCGCAGGATATCGCTGCTATTCACACTATTGCCACTTCTAGCTCTGCTACCTGCTGATTTCTAAAAGTGAAAAAACAAAAAAATACGGTGACCTAAACAAGGAAAATGAATATAAGCGAAAAGCAGGGCGGTTCGGTATTAAACAATCAAAT
This sequence comes from Rhipicephalus sanguineus, assembly GCF_013339695.2. Taxonomy (NCBI): domain Eukaryota; kingdom Metazoa; phylum Arthropoda; class Arachnida; order Ixodida; family Ixodidae; genus Rhipicephalus; species Rhipicephalus sanguineus. The sequence goes on along the minus strand of NC_051185.1, from coordinate 45,091,870 downwards.
TGAATAAGTGTACACGTTTCACGTAAGCAGAACCAAATATTAAAAAAGAAGTGGTTAACCGCGACTGAATGAAGCCGACGGCATATGGTCTACCGTCATGTGGCGCTCGTTGTAGTGTTTTTGTATAGCGTTGAATTGGTTAATTAACTAAGGGCAATTATGCAACATTTTCAATTATCCCTTTAGGCCAAGCGCGCTTCGTCGCGTAATAGAGCGCATTTGAAAACGACCGATAGAACTTTTTTGGCGACGTACATGCTGCGTGGTGAATGAAATCAAACCTCGTCACTGCGCTCATGCACTACCGTACGGCAGCGCTCTGAAACGTGCTTCCACCGAAACAACCGGCGCGCGAACCGTCAGCCTATCGCTTTTCAGGGACGATGGCGTCTACTTGGCGTGTGTGGCAGTCAGAAATGCGGACGCACTATGGAGCCGATGCTTAGAGCAGCCGTGTGCGGCAGTCAGAAATGCGGACGCACTATGGAGCCGATGCTTAGAGCAGCGGCCGCTCATTTCGCCGCGGTCCACTCGCCGTTCGTTGCAATCGATGCACGTTTGAGGGCGCTGCAGTACGATAGCGCACGAAGGCAGTACGTGGTAGTATTTCTCCGGCTTTCTATAAACGCCGGAAAAAAGTCCACTACGTAGCATGTACAGTGGGGATGGAAAGAAATGTGAAGAGTGCTGCGCGCTGTTTTCCTCAGGCTGCGACCTTGGTGACAATATAAGATGCTAGAATGGTGCTTGATTGTATAATGGAAGACTCCATTGGCTTTTATTATTATTCAGGGTACAATAGCTTGAAAATATATGCGAAACAGTGGAGAATATAGATGCCGCATGTTCTCGTTTCTTTACATCCCCCTGTACGTTTCCACAAAAAGTTGATCGGTCGTTTTTGGAATGCCCTCTACAAAGTAACGAAACGCACTTGGCCCTAAAGGAATATTATACATGTTGCATAATTCATCTTAGTGAATTAACAAATTAAGCGATATATAAAAATACGACATGGTTTGATCAACCATGTCGTTGGTTTTATTCAGTTGGGTTAACCACTTCTTTGTAAATATTTGGTTCAGTTACGTGAAGAACCCTGTATAAATACGATAAAGGCGGCACCCCTAAAATTATGACAATAGAGCATGATGAATCGCCAACTTAATCTTAAGGTGAGACAGGAGGAGACTCATTGCCTATAGAAATAAGCATGAAACGGCTAGTGGGGACGCTCATGAGAAAAACGGAGTAGACTTATTACTTTGTTTCTTAATCCCCTTCCTAACGTTCTTGATTTGTTTTATAATTCATTTATTATAATGCAAACTCAATTTCGCTATTTTACTATATCGTAAGCAGAATTTTTGTTACGGTGTCATCTAAGCACGCTCAAATATTCTACTTTTTGTCTTCATCATCGCCTTTACATAACAGTAAACTCACATGGAATTTATATGTGGGAATAGTAGCAATGACGCAGGTAGTTAAAAATAAAATAAGCAGAGAACGAATTTAGGAAACATGTTACAAAAGATTATTTACAGTAAACAAGCGAGCAAAAACTATGCAGAAGCCCAGGTAATGCAGACGGAGGACAGCAAAGAGAGCACTGTGCTAACGGTCAAATTATCATTAAAGGATTTCTTGGAATTAATTCAGCAGGAAGTACAAAGAAAGAGCGCGCCAAAATATCTTCTGTTTCGTAAAGCTCGTCTCCTTCTACTGTATCCAGCATCGGCAACAGATTTGCGACGTTTGTTGTTACCTGATTTTTATATAATGAATCTCGTCGTACGTAAGTGAAGCTTACATCCACGATATATCACTAATCGCTGATGTGTGAAACCAGCGAGACGCAAAAGCAACCCCATTCTTGCATTCCTGAGACTGCAAACGAAGCACAACGTGAGAAAAACTTCGATAACGACACTATCGATAACAATTAATGAACACATCATAATTTGAGCGGAAGGCGCCGCACGCAATGGAGTACGCAACACGTGCCGTGACTACGAACAAATGTCATAACACTGACCAACTACAAAGAAAGTACAACATCGAGAAAACAAAAGGCGGATGCGCGTAGACTTTCGCGCGCTAGTTTTTGTCGAGATGGCCGAGTGCCATCACGTGACACTGCTCACCAATGGGGACGCGTAGACCTAATAGCGTGTGCTCGCTGAAGCACTCTGGCGGAAAAAATAAAAGAATGTCACTGTCGCCTAGTTTTATTCTGGTAGCTTAGTGGTAGCAGTATCAGCTTGAGAAGCGGAGTTCAGCCACGTTTATCGTTTCGCTCGGGGGTGTTTCTATAGAAGTATCTTGTATCTTAAGATACACGATACATTATTGAATGTATCGGAAATACAGATACAGATACTCGTTTTGCGGGACGTATCGCGATACAAATACAAGATACCCAAAGAGTATCTAAGATAGTATCTAAGATACATGTATCTTCGATACTGCCCAGCACTGGTGTCAACGTACGCCGCCTCAGTCAGAAACAACTTCTTTTTTAGTATTGTTTAATCCCTCTAGATGGCGCCAGCTACCACCTACTTCGCGGCCGCGGCGCTCTCATAGCTCCACATACTCATATGAAGTTGAACATCTATCTATCGAAACTATGCCCTGCTGCGCCGGGATTGTTTTGGTGCGACAGAATGTACATTTTGGAGGCACAAACGCGTGGATAACGTCGCTACACCGTGTGACGCTTCGACAAATAAAGACAGCAAGCCTAGCGTAGTCTCCGGGTGAGAGCCCCTTTACAGTATCCGTCCCCTTTAAAGTGAACGCCGTCTCGCTGGCCGAGCGAAACGTACGAGTTCCGTCGTTCCGTTTCGCGAGGTTTTCATCACTACAGGTTTGTCTGCTTGATTTTATTGTCATAGCGTTCGATATTAAGCTCAGCGGGACCGTTTTTTGTGACTGCCAGTGCCGCATACTCTTTATCAGTCGAGAATCGATGCGCTCGCTAGGCCTAAATCTATTGCTCGCTTCACTGGCTTGGCGTCAGCCACCTTGATTTTGACGGTTTCTCCATTGAAAAGGGAGGAACGGTTTCTCCTTTTGAAGACGAACATTGGGGACATCGCCGTTTCTCCTTAAAGGAGAGAGGGTCACTCCATTTTTTTTTAAGAGTGTGGGCACAAGTGAAAAGTCATGAAAGTGAACCGTTACCTCTCACGTAGGCCCCCACACGCACCTGATTGATAGGTATCGCCTCTTGCTTGAGAATGTGCAGATAAGTATTTGCGTCTACCTTCTTTTCCGCAGCTGTGCGATTTTTCAGTAGGTAGCGGCGTTTGTGGTGTCTTTACTCCCATCGTGTGTCCGTCTCTGCACCCCTGTCTTTTTAAAAGGCCCCAAAAACAAGGTCTGAAAATGCAAAGTTGAGCGCGTTATTCTTGGCGCTTCTCGCCTTATTGGCGCACTTTGCGGCGCCACAACAGTGATTCACGTGTGTCACGAGCAATAGCAGACGACGCTCGGTTTGTGTCTCGCGCCTTCGCGCGACTGCAAAAAGCCAGAGAGCTCGCGGCTGCGCACATCCGACTGGCTCAAGATAAACAGAAGGAGCACTTCGACAAGCACCACAATGATGCTGTGTTTGAAAGAGGGCAACTGGTGCTCCTCAAGGCTCCACCATTCGGTGTGAAATCCACAACGTCGTACACTGGTCCTCACAAGATAGTGAACAGACTGTCTCCCGTGAATTACGAGATCGAACTCGCAGACAACATGGGAAGTGACATAGTGCACGTAGAAAAACTGAGACCCTATCTGAGCCCCATTGCTCACATGGAGCAACCTCATGCTTCGGACTAGTGCGTACATGTGGGCGGTGAAGTGTAAATAATCGTTGGTGTTTGTGTGTACTTTTGCGTGCGTGAAAGTGGAAAGACTTTGATTGACTTTTGTAAATATTTATAATTCGGACTGTTTAGGTTAGTTTAGTTCTGTTTCACCAATCTTCTGTTTGTGTTACGTGATGTATTACGTCGGGACGACTACTTTCAAAACCGGGCATGTCACGAGCAATAGCAGACGACGCTCGGTTTGTGTCTCGCGCCTTCGCGCGAAGAAAACGAGGAAGATCGGCGCAAGCTCGCGCGCGCTCGGGGAGATTCGAAGAATAAAGAAAAGGGTCTGGCAGTCCCTTCCTGGTCTCCAATGTGTTCGGTCGTCTTTTTTACGGCGCCTCGGAACCCATAATATCCGACGGCCACAAGGGCACGTCACAACGTGACATCATTACGGTACGCACTCTCGATTGTCCAATATACGAGTAATATCGAGTTATGAATTGCCTCCCACCCTGCTTTGCACTGGAGTTGTCACCCTTTCCATCGTTTTCTCGAGTGACTATATATCCTTCGCAATCAAGTGATTTCGCTCCATTTTGTGCGTGTCCGACTGCGCATGCGGAGATAACAGGGTGTAGCCGACAAGCGCGAAATCCTTATAGGCTCAACGCTTCGTGCTGACAATTGTATACAATGTCACTCGTGCTGTATACGCGTGCTTCATGAAGAAATATGTGGCGATGAGATATCGCCTAAGAAGCGTAGTGAAGGCGAGAACGAAGCCAATGGAAAAGGCGTCGGATTAATGTACTCTTCCAACGGACGAACCCTTTACAGCGCAGACGATGCAGCTCTCTAGAAGAAAGGCGAGCCCTCTTCCACAATTTTGTGTATGTTTTTCTTATTGCGATAACAATTATATGGACATTCTGTACATTTTTTTTTAACCGTCGCCGTACTGTTCCGTATAAAGTCCAAATCGACAACAACGCTGCGCGCATCGTATGTTGTACCAACCCGCGACTAAAAAGCAGAGATGAAACAAGCTGACCTTCTCTCTCGCACGGAGGGCGCATGCAATAACATCAACCCGCGTGCAAGGCCTGCTGACAATTTTTCTTTAACCAGAAAGGAAACGCCCCGCCCGTCTTTCGCTGGGCGAAGGAGCATGAAGGGACGCCGGGGTAATGGGGGGGGGGGGGGGGGGGCGTGACACAAGCAGCAACTGTAAACATCGACTCTAAGGGCGCAGTCGCTATGTCGGCAGACATCAGCAAACGGCCGGTATACCCTTCTACGCGCTCTGATTTCACCGCTTTGTGCTGTGTCGACTGATACGAGAAACTGCACGAAAACTACTTCTCTCCCGGGAGCGGTCGTATTCCCATACACCAGCGTTTTGTAGGCTTACGCGAGATCGGACCACAAAGAGTTCGCTGGTAGCCTTATTTCGTATAACATTGCATGTTGCTATCGCATTCACTGCTTTGCCCTTTCGGTGAAACAGATTTTTTTCCAAAATTCAAGGGAAAAAATTTTCTCATTTCCATCTCTTGAATCTACGCCCCCCCCCCCCCCCCCAACCCCCCCTCTCCCCCGTGCGCCACGCCACCGCCGATCCCATCAACCCCGCACCGTTCACACGCCGCCGCCGGAGGTGGAAACATCGGCGCGCCGCCGCCGGCGATATTAGCACCGGCGCTCATATCTAGCACAAGCTCGTTTCCCGACGTATTGCCAGAGAGCGCCCATATCTCACGCAGCGTAGAGTTACTGCATATGCTACCTTTAGGTAGCAGAGTTGCGCATCTGTCTTCCAAACGCCGCTAGCAACCATCCGTTGCGGAGAAGCTGACGGACGCTGGGGCCAAGTTTGTATCTCTCGATGGCGCCGCTGCAGCGAACTGGATGACAATAGTTCATCCATAATAATGTAAATCACCGGTCTTCGACACGCCAAACATGTCGACCGGTGACTCGGTAGTTATGTCGCCTGCAAAAACGGAGGGAGTCTTCGCGACATAGCCATGGTTGCTAGCAGACCTATGCGCAACCTGCTACCCAAAGGTAGCATATACAGTAAATCTAACGAAGCGCTCCTCTATCGTCTTTCGACGACATTTACAGCGAAGCAAGCAGATACGCGGCCAATTTTTTTTCTTTTATCAAGATGTACCGGTACCACAAGAAGTAAATATGGTGAAGGGCTTTATTGAAGAGTTATTTGAGTTCGCGTATTCGATAGGGCTACGGGAATAAATACGTCCTGTGTACTATGGCGTTCATAGTAAGTTCATTGTATCCTTGGCTTCTCGTTGCGCTGCGAATCTCGCACTATCACATTACATGGCGGTGCTTGTCCATGGTGTGGTGCATGGCCGTCACTGCCACACGTGACACGGGAATGCGCAGCAAGACCACAGGAGGCAAACTCGCCTATGTTACGTACTTACTCTAGAGAGCCGTGAGAAATCCACCTCGCTCGGCCAGGGCTGGAGGTTCAAAGAGGCCTTTTGCATCAGGCGGAGAATGTAGCAAGGATCACTGGAGTCCTCGAATAGGGACCCACCTAGGGGCTCGCTCTTTCCCATTCTACCCCTTTTCCTGAATAATCTTTAGCAAAGCTTCAATTTGGGGTAGGTGGTACGGCATAGTAATGTAGATGCGCTGAGTGAAGCACAAACGAGAAACGTAACCACTATTCCTGTCCCTTGTTACGTTTCTCGTTTGTGCTTCACTCAGCGCATCTACATTACTACTCTACTCCTGAATAATCAATACACTTTTGTAGCGTTAGCTACACTGGCCTAGCCGAGCCAGTTTCGCGTGCCTCCTCAAAAGCCGTGCTGCGCATGCGCGAGTATCAGTGATGTCGTGATGTCACACAGCTGGCGCAGCGGAGCCGGCACCTCCCGCGCACTCCGCCGCCGCCGCGCGCGACTCGCCGCCGCCTGTCTGCGCTTCCCAGAGGAGTGACGTCGTAGCCCTAGCAGGCGTACTGGCGACGGCGCGCGCGCAGCTATTCGCTTTGGCTGTGCAGTCGCCGTCTGACACTGTGCTGGAGCCGCTTGATAGCGCCTCTGGCTGGCGTTTGCCAGTGAGGTATGCCCATGGAGAAGGAGAGCGCAAATGCTGCTCAACGGCGCAGAAGCTCAACTAATCGGATCCCGAAATAGTTGCCTGGCAAAATAAATATACATGGGCCACATAATACGTATACCGTGGGTGTGTCATTGGAGCAGCAGTAAGCATGATAATCAAGCTAATCCTAGACAATCAGGAAAGCTAAGTATAATCAGCTGAACTTTGCTAACACTACGTTATCCTGGCATAGCCGAGCTAAGTCACTGCAAAATTTTTCCAACACCATTCGTTACCCACTACATTGTCGGGTAACGAATAAGGCCGCGACAGAATTGTCGCGGCCTTAATCCGGCTCATCCTGATGCGAAATAAGTTTGGTCTGTTGCATATTTGGCATAAGAGTTTACTCTGTACTGTCTTGTTTCAGTTTTTGCTAAGTACGCATTTAGGCAGGACAGAAAGGGGAGCATACGTAGTCGGTGAGACAAAAACACAACCTTTATATTCTATATTCTGTGGCACCCAAGCCACATTCAACAGTTTCACCGTTACGACACAGCATACAGCGATGTTCTCGCAATTTGGCGGCTATAGAATCAACCTTTTCACCATAACCATTCTTTCATTGCATACGTCGTTATGAAAAGCTACACGCATTCGTGGTATTTCACTTCCCATGTAGTCAAGAGTAAAAAAAGATAAGCTTCTCGTAAGCCTTCGCGAGTAAAGCTTGATGTGAGGTGGTGTTGAATACAATAGTAAGGAACCGCACAGTGCGAAGCGTGCTTCTCCGCATAACCTTTATTGTGATAGCAATTTTATGGACACCCTCGACGGGTTTTTCCCGCCGCCGACGACGGCGAAATGTCTACGTAAAGGTGATCTTCAAAGGTGACTCCATACCATCGCTTGTCAAGATCGGAAACTTCCGACATCCTGTTCGATCATATGTCCGCCAACCTCACCATGCCATACCTGCTAGAACATTGGCCATGTCAACTGTGTGTGCACAAGCGGCACTGTATGCCCCCGTTGCGCTGAGCCGCAAACTGCATATGCATGTCTTGTAAAAGATCTTAAGTGCGAGAATTGTGATGACCCTCGTGATGCTGTCTCTAAAACCTGTCCACGGATCAAAAAACTTGGGGAGGGGCGAAGCAAGTAGGGAAGGGTGTTTGAGCTTCACTAATGTGAAACCTGTGGAGGAGGGAAGCATGCAGTGTGCGCCGGTGTTTCCCACAGCAAAATCACTGCTAATGGGCACTGAGAGACAGTGCGGTCTGGGCGGGGATTGGCGCATTGTCAGGCATTTAGTTGCCTTTCCGCCACCCCTTCCCATTAAACCACTGGAAAAGATGTATGCTTCAATGATGAATAAACTTCAAACTTCAAACTTAAAGAGAGATTGGACACAGAGACCCAAAGTCCGCTTTTACTTAACGTGCACGCTGAGAATTTTTGTTGTTCAACTACGCACAAATCTCCCACCGGCACTACATTGCAGGTCAAGATTCAGTGTCTATATATACGCGGTGGCTCATGAACAGTTTTGCAGCGCGAGCAATCGTTTTTTTTTTTTTTTTTTCTATCAAGAAACTCGCTAGCAGACGCTGCCTGCGTCGACGTTGTCTCTCGCGGGGGAGGGCGCGTTCTCACTCCTTGCGAGCTGGTAGTTCAGCGTTCATCGCAGAAACCGCGTTAGCATAGGCAGCGGGCGAGGGGCAAGTTTGGACTGGTGGCGCCTCTTTCGGTGGAAGCGCGGAACTATTGACATGTGGGTGCCGGAAAGGAGCAGGCGCTTGCTGCGGGCACGCGGTGCTGGATGTTGGCTGCGCTTCATTGTGCTCTCGTCGCTTGTATCCTCCGCTTCCGAAATGCCTCGAGGAACCAAGCCCGAGCAGACAGGCTGCACCATAGGCTGCAAAAACGGCTATGCAACATGGATAAAGCAAGGGGAGTACATCCAGTTCCATCGGTTCCCGTCTGCAATCGCCGACGGCCGTGCTCGCGCACCAGCCGCCAGCGACGGCCCTTGTTGCGTCAGGCTACACGAAATACACAAACTGAAGATAGCCGTTTAAATATTAGGATCGGCGAAGCATCGAAAAGAAAAGGAAAACAAAACGGGAACAAGAGTGTGCAAGAAGTACAACGGAGAAACAGCATGTGCAATCGGCCACGCATCGCGTAAAGAAAGCCTAAAATCGAATAGGAGACGCAGGGTATCAAATGTTGGGAGGCAACGTGTAGACAGAATAACAAAGTGCACATCCCACGTCTTGTGGAAATCGGTTTCTTGCGAAGCACTCAGCGAGTAGTTCTATGATCAATTTTTTTGTTGTTTTGAGCCAAGCGTTACGAGGTGGATCGACGTGTTTTTATAAGTGCAGTAGTTGTGTACACATTGTGGTCTTACCAGCCATGTCGACTATACTGGCGTTCGAAGGGTAACTTATGGTCTGACGTGACGTCAGCACTTACGTTAAAGCACATGCGTCTGTATTACTGCAGTGAAGTGCACTTTACGGTGCGATGATGTGAACATCATACGTAACTTTCGTTTGCGTATTCCTCCGGTGTGAATCATACAGGAATACAAATGTAACATTTATTACACTGCTATAAAAGCAGAGCAAGCACTGGAACCACAGACGTTAACCAGACATGACGCCTGTATCATAGGAGTACATATGTATTGTTTATTGCTTTGTTATAAAATTAGATAGCCAGCACCACAACCACAACTGACGTTGCACCGACATTACGCCTGCGTAGGGTGTTTTTCCAAAGTAGGTTCTAGACCTAGCGTGGTTCTGTGGTAGAACACCTGACTGCCACGCAGAACCATTGGGTTCGATTCCTGCTGGGATCCGAATTTTATTCTCTGCATTCATCGGGTTAACGCTGAGGGTGTCGGTTTTTCTTAACGCTCTTGCATTTAAATTACCAATGTCTGTTCTCGCCGTTCCTGGGTAGATATAAACTGTCGATCACCTGTGGCCCATAAGCGTACACCGCGGCCCGTGGTAAACGGGTATGTGCCACACGTGTCTGAAGGAAAGAGTTTTACGCCGTACGCGACAGGATTTTCACGTTATTCACGTCATGACCAGACGGTCACATTTGTCAAATCCGCTTACCCTACCAGGCCAGTTTTGGTCTACACCAAGTTAAGGAGGCGGTCACAAGAGCACCCAGCGTAGGCTGCTAGATAGACAGATACGTAGATTGAAATGCTGAAAGTGCCTAGGGTTCGCTAAGAAATGCTTCGCATTTAGAAACATAGAAATCGTGCTACGTACAGCGCTCGTCAAATGAAACGCGAACACCGGCGAGACTTCGCAGCGGTATAGTGCACGCTGTCCAGTTATCACCGTGGACAGGCGCCATATGCGCAGTGCGGTCAAACTGGATGCGCGCGCCTGTCAATGGTGATAACTGGACGGCGCGCACTATACCGTGCGAAGGCTTGCCGCTGTTTGGGTTTCATTTGACGAGCACTGTACATCTAGCTCCGCATCGTCGCTTATCGCGTTAAGCTTCGTCTGCAGGGCGCACTTGCAACGCTATTTGCACTCGTTTTCGCCTTTATATTCCGTGATGTCGTGCACGTGACCTGCTTCGTGCAAGCGGAGACCCTTCTCTAGAGCAGACGCACGAAAACGCGTACGCCAGCTGGTCAAGCCTTTGAAACTGCAGCACAAAATAACTGGCAGCGTCATGGGTGCACTTGCGCTGTCAGGACTCGCCCTCCCGCCAAGAGCCCTCCAGACAACAGCGAGTTGGGAGTTAAAATGCAAGAATGTTTCTTTTACATCGTGTCGCCAATCGGGTCTGTCTCGTTTGCAGCCCCAAAAGGGAGGAGCAATGGTGCTGCCTCTGGTCCGCCTCCGAACGAAAACAAACTCCTACAAGCACAGCACTACGCAAAGAAGCTGACTCGTTTCATGTTCCGACGGCGCTCATCGGTGTGGACATGAGAGGGACACCGTGTCATTCTTTCTAGATGACATAGCGGCCATTAAACGCATCCACGACCACAAACGACTGGGCGGGAGTCTTCCTGAAGCCCGACGACGGGCCCCATTGTCTGAACACGTCCGACTGTCCAACGCTTCGTGCATTGTTCAAAAGAACACTGTTGATGTCGCTTTTTTTGCCTCTGGGGCGACAAGTGCAACAGCATACAGCTTCGAATTGTTCAAAAAAGAAACGCCGCGCTTCTCTTCGAATACGGGCAGAAAGCAGCAGAGTCTGCTCCGCGTCGTCTGCTTCACATGCCAGTTCTGTCCCTGCCGCCGCTTGGGGCGCTTTTCCTGAGAGGCGCAGCTGGCGCCTTACGACGGCCGCCCGGTGCCTATTGGCGGCTGGATGGATGGATGGATGGATGCTATGAGCGTCCCCTTTATAACGGGGCGGTGACATGTCTGCCACCAGGCTCGAAGAAAAAAAAAATCTTCCTTGTTTTATGTTGGCCTAATACTTTATCTACATTGATTAAATCTATGTCAGCGCCGCATAGTCAGTCAGCGCCCCATAGGTTTTGCTGTCGGCGCTCTACAAAATCACCTCGCAGAAGCCCTCCGGAACATTTCTGCAGGTACTTTCGAAAAAAAATATGTTCTTTCCTGTCAAAAGAAAAATTTTGGACGAACAGAAAGCACAAGATAGTTTACAGTCGCTGTTTCTTTGCAGAAAACGGAGTGCCCGCTTTACACTATCACCGCGATAAAGACCCCTGAGCCGGCTTCTTGCGTAAGAGGTATAGTCAGTCGCTGAGTGCAAACTATGTGAAATATCTCCTTATAGTAGACTGTCTGTTTAACCCAGCGGAGCATTAGATATATAAGCCTCAAGCGAGTGATCGCACGGGTTCGCGACTACTGACGGTGCCTGTGCATGTAATAGCGTCTGCATGTATGTTCGTGCTGATGGTTTCGCTTTTACTAGGAGCGCGTTTTGGCACCGCGCTGTGAACTTTAGGCCGCAAAATATGAGAATTTGTGAGTACACAGACAACTACGGTTGCGCGGATGCTATTGTTGTAGATGCTGTCATCTAGAAAAAGCCAGGCGAAGCTGGTGACAGCGTGTGCTCGAGGTGAGCGTGGCGCGTGGCTTGGCTCCTAGGCTAGAACGCCATTTGGAATAAACCTGTGTCCACGTAACTCAGCCTCCTGCCTTCTCGCTCGTCCCTGACGACTTCAACTGTTATCAGAGCAGTTTAAAAACAATTTCGTTACAACTACGGCTTCGGTGCGCATGGCAACTTTGTGATGTGCCGTCCCTACGATTAAGTCTTTTTTTGTCGGTCTAAATTCGTGTACGTTTCAATGTCGTTTGACAGATTGTCTCGCACTGCGTACTGATCGGCCTTCTCAGGGGGCAAATGCCGCTGCATCTGTTTCTTTATTCAGTGCATTCGTTTTGTTCGGTGCCCCTGAATGCTCCTTTATTATCGTCCATTTGCATTCCACTTAACTTGCCGCTCTATGTCATCAACAAATTCAGAGACCAAAGCTTCACCACTTCGAGATTGCTGGTGGAAGGAGAAGTAGTCTACGAGACCGACATGGAAAATAAGGAAAATACAGTAACGTTCGCCGGACTTCTTCTGCAAACGTCGGCTGTGAACTAGGACTCACGTGAACTTGAAATAGCGGTGAATAAAATAGAATTTATTGCAGCAACCAGCAGCCACAAAACAGGATAGTGAATATTTGACGAGTGCCCCAGCAATTTTAGCAGCAGTGTCATGTCTAACGCCAACAAGGTGGCATCTTTCCCACGTTGATAAATGAGGCTCCAAGAAAATACGTGGGGTTGGAGAGGCCCAACGTGAGTTTCAGAGTGGCACAAATAAATTTGGGCTTTTCAGCACATAGTGTTTGCGTCAGGGGAACGCAAGCTTGACTGAAACAATGTTATTGCCAACATAAACGCAGCACATAGCCGCAGCATTTGACTGTCTCGCTATTTACGTCCACCAACAAACGTCGCGTGGCTTACGAAGGCGAAAGCCAGATGCCTCTTCAAACGGGAAGACTGACCGTCACGGCGTGAAGACGAGTGACGCAAAAAATAATCGTCACGTGATGACGTCACCCTAAGACATCATCATGACGTCATAGATCTCCTAAATTTGTAACTTCATTATGACATCACGATGACGTGACATAATGTGATGTCACCTGATGACGTGTTCACACGACATGGTCCCTTTGCATAGCCTGCGTGATCTGTGGGCCGATCACGGAGGCAATGCAAAACGTCGAAAGCCCTAGGTGTTTCATCCATAGAGTTTCTTACAATAATACCTAGAGGGTAATCTGGCGCTAGTGTCTGCGCGAGCTCCTTGAGCGGCGCTTCAACCACCATCGGAATGATGGGAAATACAGGCTTCGGATTTGCTTCGGATGGATTAGCTTCTTGAAATTCGCAACGCTTGTTTGCCGAGTGTAAAACAAAGCGATATGAACTTACTTTCAATTAAACTTGCTTCATTCTTTTGTACGTAAAACTTATTACAAAAAGTTTCCGTGACGGTGAGTTGCAAGTGAAACCTGGACAATTCAACCACCAGGGTATGCATTGCTCTGCAATTGTGTTCTATATTTGGCATTACCAAATAATGAAATATATTTTTACAACACTTGAAAACAAACACACTTGTTTTTCCCTCAAAAGTACGCATTATCTATTAATGGAAATAACAGTACTGCATTGAGTAAGAAACACTTAACGTACCATCTGCTGCCATGTCAGGTCCGTCTGTCCAAGTGGTCTGTCTCCAACGCATATGTCGTTTTGTTGTGAGGTCGAGTCAGAGCAGCGTGACGGTGCGTCTGCTTAGCTTCGCCGTCATTTTGCAGTCGATTTGAAAGAGTTTTGACAAGTAGCGCTCATCACAAAACGTGAACTCCGTGCAATTTTCTGCACTGGCATGGGACCATCTATGCACAGCGGTGAGCGCACGACACTTCGGTAAAACTGTCAAATACCACCTGTAAATCTGCAGCGTCGCAGCAAACCAAGAGATCTAGCGGTGTTCAGCCTCTTTGAACAACAAAGGCACTGCTTGAGTGCTTTGCAACGCACCCCACTGCCCACACCTCGCGAAGAACGAAACTGAAACTGTAGAAAAATACCCGTAGATCGCTAGCTTACGCAATCCAATCCGAAGCCTGTACTTCCCATCATTCCCATGGTGGTTGAACAATCGCAGCGCCAGTTTCTTCTCTAGGTTATTGTACGAAACTCTATGGCTTGATCAAACGGGAAGATTGCCCCTCGACGTCCAGCGTCGGCGGCGTCATAACGAGTGATGCAAAAAATAATCGTCACTTGATGGCGTCATATGACGTCATCATGACGTCACAGATCGCCAAAATATGTAGCGTCATTATGACGTTACATAACGTGACGTGACATGATGACGTATTCGCACGTCATGGTCGCTTTGCATTGCCTCCGTGATCGGTCACGGCAGATAACCATCATTCTGCAGAGTGGTCAGACAAGCATCTATCATACAGGGATATGCCAGAGGACTTAGATCTCGGCGCTCTAATTTTTGCCAGTACGCATTTTCCAACCGCTTTCCAATCATCATAATCTGTGAACCGAAGCTGTCAAGCCCAATCAGGGGATCCGGCTACGAATCAATGACGCCTTCAACCTAGAATAAAATCAGCAAGGTCCTAGATATTCGTCGCGATATTACTCTTGTGTCCTCTTCTTTGTGCTAGTCTCCCGGCCCCCGCCTCCCTTGACCCCAGCAAGGACAAAATAAAGTTATGTCTCTCTCTCTCCGCCCCGTTCGCGCTGAAAAGTTTCCAAATGCCTACCTCATTCAACCCATGCCACCACATGACGTCTAGTATGTTTGCCTGACTGTGAAAAAGAAAAACCTCACATTTGCGTTAGTATGTGTATATTTATCTCGCTCAGCGTAATTTGATAGAAAAATACACAACGACGTACTCGCACGAAACCTTGCCCATTGATTATTACGGGAGACATTCACGCCCCACCCAAGGGAAGCACATGTTAACGCAACAGGTCAGCGACTGGCTTCGTTCGTGTCCGATCACGAGCAGCAGCTTCTTAAACTTGGGTTTGTGTCACGTCGCTTTGTCACATGTCAGGCATTGAGACACATTAAAATGATCCTATCTTCTGCTACCTTAAGATCAAACGCTTCGCTGGCTCTCATTCAAGCTCAATCCGGAGAATTCATTGGTATGCGTTGAAAACCAATATCCAACATGCTTGTCGTAGAGGTCTTTCCTCTATGCTAGAGCAAGTGATCAAGGAAGCACCGCAGACTGTGATGCGCACGCTGACATGCTTCCCAAGGCACTCCGAAACTGGCATAGAGTTGGAACGACTACGTGCGATTCGTCCACTTGCCGAACGAAGGTACCGACGCACAAAATCTATTCATAATCTGAGGACAGCCAGACGCTTGACGAAAAGAATCAGCATTGTTTAGATAAACTAGAGTCTCAACGGAGAGCGAAGTTTTACGAGTCTCTAGACCCCCCCTCCCCGTCAAGAACCTCTGTTTCGTATACGGCGAACCGTGCGAGGTCTAAGCACAATTCCTGAACAGGAATTTGCATTAAAATCCTTGGCACTTTTCCAACGTCGACGAGATATCGAAGTAGCTGAAGATTTTCGCAGGAAGATTGCTGGCCTCATTACTTGCACAGGAGCCCTTGCCCTTGCTGCAGGCCCGTAGCCAGGATTTTTTTTCGGGGGGAGTGGGGGTCCCACTTGCTGAAAGCCTTGACTATTTGAGAAAAACACCTATTTTCATTATTTACTTTCAGTAACACCATGTATCAAAAAATTTCGGGGAGGGAGGGGGCGGCACCCCCGGGCCCCCTTCCCTTTCTACGGACCTGCCTTGCTGGATTCACTGGACTCACACATGGACCTACCGTTCATGATAGAGCAGCTCGATGCGGCTTTCGCATTGTGCAATCGGTCAGCGCCGGCTGGTCCAGATGGCATGTCATGCCGCATTTTATGAAACCTCAATCAGGGGGCACGCAAAGCTTCGCTGGATGTGTTTGTAACGTGTCGCGTGTCTGACAAAGGACAGATGGAAACACATGTTGACGGGAACAAGACGAACGACAGGGTTTTTTAACACGTCTTTACATAGGTGATGGGGGCGGGGCAGTCTCAGTGATAAACGCATGGATCGCGATAACACAGTCAAACCGCTGTCACGATGACACAGCGCATTTCCGATGCATCACATGGGAGGTAATGAAAATAACAGTTCAGGGCATTTGATTAAAAGCAGCATCGTAATTATGTCTCTTCGGAGGCTTGACTGTACGAGCAGACCTTCGTGGGCCCAGTGTCCGACCTGGAGAAGTTGGCGACTCGTGGCGCGCAGCACATGCGGGTGCTACGCTGTCCGTGGTGGACCGTTGTCGAGGCGAGCAGCCTGATGATTGTGCTGGGGCAGCTGGTGAGACGTCTGGAGCTGATGAGCCGAGGCCATCTGGCTCACACTCGGACGGACGGTTGTCGCTGACGTCTACCGCACACCTCTCACCGGTTTGCAGAAGATGACGCCTGTTGCGCCTCAATAGCCGTCGATCCTCGGTTTGAACTTTGTAGGACCTGGGCGCAGCAGTTGCGACGACTTGCCCTTTCTGTGTCCACGTTTGGTCTCTGAACCTCACGACTGATCCTTTAGCCGAAGGTGGTAGGGGCTTTCTGCTGCTCTTCTGCTGGTGCTGACGGTTGTCGGCACTGCAGAAAAAGCAGGAAGATTAGGTCTCGGGCATCCGCCCTGCAGAAGTTCCACTTGCGATCGGCCGTCCTCCACTGGCGTACAGCGGAAGCCCAGCAGACCGAGCCAGAAGTCTTGGTGTGCGTGCGCACATTTCTTCATTATACGCTTGACAACCAGGACCCCTTTTTCCGCTAGGCCATTATTTATTTATTTTTATTTAAGCATACTGTTAACCCACATTTATGGGTCATTACAGGGAGGGAGTACATAAAAATAATAATTGGTTTATAAAAACACTCAAGTAATGTCAACTCTCAACAATAACAAAAAATCATCAACATTGGCATGACAAAAAGTAAAAGAAAGCAAAACATCAACACTCCATCCAACGATTTTTAGGTTACATATAGTTGTCAAGCAAATGTTCCAAAGCCCTTGCATCCGTGCACTCAGCAATATGTGCAGGTAGCGCATTCCAATTTTCGATAACATTGGGATAAACGAATATCGAAAGACGTTTTTGCGGGTGACATATGTTCTAATGGCTGCACTATGGTTTATTCTTCTGCTAATTCTACCAGGTTCCCGTATGTACCTACTTTATCAATATTTGTTTGACCCTGGAGAATCTGAAATAATAATTTTATTCTGTTCCGCTTTCGCCTAATCTCAAGCAGTTCCAATTTACATGAGTTTAGAATCTCGGTAACTGAGTCTGTTTTTTTGTATCTTGAACATATGAACCTGGCTGCAAGTCTTTGGATTCTTTCCAGCTGATTTATTAGGCCTTTTTGGTGTTGACTCCAAACTACGGCAGCATACTCCAAAACAGGCCGAATAAAAGTTTTATATGTCATCAGTTTGACGTCTTTGGTTGCGTTTCGTAGTTTTACTCGAAGAAAGCACAGCTTTTTGTACGAGGAAGAACACACATTTTCAACGTTGCTGCGGCAGTTTAGGTCATTTGATATCACAACGCGTAGATATCGAAAACTAGAAACATTTGTCAAAATTGCACTTCCCATACGATATTGGAAATCAAGAACGTTTTTCTTTCGGGTAATATGCGCAAAAGTGGTTTTGGCGTAGTTAATTTCCATATCCCATTTTTCGCACCAGGTATGGAGATCTTCAAGACACTGGTTAATTTCTTCCTGATCGTTTTCACAGATAACTGGATCATAAATTAAGCAGTCATCTGCAAACAGTCTCACGACCACTGGCGGCTGAACAACTGTGGCTACATCATTGATATAAACCAAAAACAATAAAGGGCCTAGCACCGAGCCCTGTGGTACCCCGGAAAGTACATCCAAAAAGCTTGACACAGAATTATTAACACGCACTACTTGCCTCCGCCCTGTTAGATAAGCTTCAATCCATTTTAAAACATCATTACTGATACCAATTTGAGGCAGCTTATAAAGCACCTTACCATGTGAAACTTCGTCAAACGCTTTTTAAAATCGATGCAAATTACATCAGTTTGTTGGTGTTCATCCAAAGCCCGCGAAAAGTCGTGAACCGGTTCGATAAGTTGTGTAACCGTGGATAGGCCCCTTCTGAAGCCATGCTGAGTGGCGCAAAGCAGCTTATTTGTTTCCAGAAAATGAATAATGTGTTTAGCGATTGCATGCTCCATGATCTTGCAGCATACAGAGGTTAAGGATACAGGGCGATAGTTGTTTGGATGCATACGATTTCCACTTTTAAACACGGGTATAACAGCAGCGCAACGCCAATCTTGTGGAACGGGATGTTTACGTAAAGATTGTTCAAAAATAATTACCAGATAGAAAGACACCCACTCGGCGTATCGCTTTAAAAATACCGTTGGTATTCCATCGGGGCCACAGGCTTTCTTTGGATCTAAGTTCAACAGTTGTTCAAACACCCCCTCCTGATGAAACGAAAGAGGCTCCATAGGGCAAGCGCAGGAATAGTGTATCTCGTCTGCGACGGAACTTTGTGCATCTCTATTAAAGACTGAATGGAAAAACTCGTTGAAACCGTCTGCTTTCTGTTGTGCATCTGTCACAGGAGCATCTTTTATACTTATCTGGTCTATTTTTGATTTCTTTGCTCCCAAAAAACGCCAGAATTTGGTGGGCGACCTTTTAAAGGGGCCCTCCAACACTTTTTTTGAAGCGCCTACATCGCTGCCGACCGCATCAACGCGTAGTGGCGCTCGCCAGAACTATTGCGGGTGGAAATGACGAAGATGAGAGCTGGCCTATGATTGGATAAATGTAATATTAGAAGTAATAACGGCGTTGCATCACAAAAGGCGTTATTATTGAGTTTAGTTTTTCTTGAGCATGCTTTTTTCACTTAACACCAACTAGACGAACGATGTTAGACTTTTGCAGCTGTGAAACTGCAGTGCCCGGCAAAGAATGCGCCGAACGCCACGGCTATACCACGGCGCTGGAGGAAACGCGCTGGGGACGCTCCAGGCGCCGTTGTTTGAAGAACTGAAGGGGAATAATCTAAGAGCGTTGATATAGACGCCGTCGCAACAAGAAAGATGGCTAAAACTAGAAAACATGATAGAGGCGTTCGCGATCTGCCAGTACCGGAGTCCAAATCGCTCTTGCTTGTAGTTGTCGTAGGGTGGTCGCTTCTTTGCATGTGGGATCCCTATGGCGTGGTGGATATTTGATGCGGCTTGTCCTGTACCACTGCAGGACTTCGCCGTACCACATACTCTGGGAGTGCTTGACTCCCCCACCCAACACCCAAAACGGGCAGATACCCGAAGAGATCGACAAGAAGATCACCAACGAGGAGTACGAAACTCAACGGGACACAGTTCGGCACGTCCTCGAACTCCTGGACCTGCAGGAACCCGGCACGACGGACCGCTCGCAGGACGTCAGCTAGGGGAATCCCGGACCTCGGCTACCAACATGCAGAAAAAAACACGAGCAAGCCTACCCACAGAGACAAGGTCCAGCACGTGACATGCCACCCTCGCAGCGCGAGGGGCTTCCTTCGCTACTGAGAGGCTCGCATGCACGCAAGAGTCTCCACCACCCCATTCCCCTCTCCTTGTTCTTTTCTTTCTTTTTTTTGCCGGATCGTTCAATAAAGTTGTTCATTCACTCACTCACTCACTCACTCACTCACTCACTCACTCACTCACTCACTCACTCACTCACTCACTCACTCACTCACTCACTCACTCACTCACTCACTCGCGATCTGCCTTGTTTCGCACGCGCAGTTCACTGTTAATGCACCACATTGTTTGTTACTATCGCAACGGCGTCATCATTACGTTGGAAGAACGGGCAACATTGTATGCAAGCTTCCCGTACGTAGGTTCTTTCAGTTAATTTCATTGGGGCGCCATCAGACGTCACAGGGTAAGTGAAACGTGGTCAGGTGACCCCGCGAAAATCGAGTTCAGGGTAGGCCTCCATTTTATTGTATTTTCAGTGTTCTAGGCTGAATAACTTCGGACTGCGTGCACCTATCGCTGCCGTTCTTGCTGCACTAATCTCTTCAGCCTTCAGTCTACGTAACCCGAAAGTAAAAAATGCAAAACAATGAGGTCTGGAAAAGTGTTAGAGGGTCCCTTTAAGGAAGTTTCCCAGCGTCTCATTGAAGAACTTTCTTTTTGCTTCTGATAATGCGGTTTTTAGTCTACTGCGCGCCTGTGATAGTTCAGTTGACTTCTTTGGCTGCCTGCGTAGTCTTTTTATTCTGCGTTTCATGTGAACAATATCGCGAGTTGTCCATGGATTTTGCTGTTTCTTTCTTTTGTAACGATTTGGTACAAATCTGTCCATGCAAGTAGCAATGATGCATTTAAATCGCTCCCACAATTCGTGGACTGTCTCTGAGTGGGAGGCAATTTCAAATTCATTAAATGATTGTTCTAAGTAATCTAAGATCTAAGTATCATCCGCTCGCTCGTAATCTTTGACCAACAATTGTTCTTTAGACCCTAAGTCATCAGAATGCTTGCTCGACAATGGCAGTATGTTCACCAAAATCATCCTATGACCAGATATGCCTTCCTGAATTGACAGGCTATAATCTTCAATCATGCTGGACAAAAAGACCGAATCTAATAACGATCGTGATTCGGGTGTTACCCTTGTGTAATCGTTAACAATCTGTCTTAAATTGTGAAAGAAGGCAATCCCTAATAGCTTATTTGCACTCATTATCTCAGTATGTTGACTAGACAAAGCCTCCCAATCAATGTGTCCCAAGTTGAAGTCACCAGCCAATATTAGTCGAGTGGTACTGTTTGCATGAGTGCAAAGAAATTCATTAAGCTCATCTAAAAATTCAGGTGGAGTCGCTGCTGGCCTGTAAACTACACCAATGAGGTACGCAATGTTTCCAAAAGTTATTTTACAGCACACTGATTGTGTGTACCAAGGGCTGGACACATTACACACATTTTACACACATTACATTGTGGGTACCAAGGGCTGGACGTAAAATGAGGAAAATCGTCTTTAAAACACAGCGTTAATTTAAACATGGACAGAAGAAACAGCAAACGAGGACGGGCGCTGTCTGCCAACAAAGCTTTTATTGTGCGTGCACAAATATATAGCTTATGAAAGAAAGGAACGAGAGGGGGGGGGGGGGGGGGGAGGGAGATGGATGCTGACGCACGAGTAGACATGTGCGCCGTCCCTATTGGGCTGCAGAAATAAGTGCCTTTTTCCCTTCCTTCCAGAACCACACACAACAACAACAACAACTCACCGGCGGCGGTGCGCCGGTGTTTCCACCTCCGGCGGCGGCGCGTGAACGGCGCGGGGTTCATCGGACCGGCGGCGCCGAGACGCGGGGGGGGGGGGGGGGGGCGAAGCAGTGAATGTCATAAGTACACGTCGTAATGTTACATGAACGAGGGCTAGCAGCTAGCTCTTTTTGCTCCGATCTCACTTAGCTCTACAAAACACTGGTGTATGGCAATACGGCCGGTCCCGGGAGAGAAGCGGTTTTCGGTCAGTTTTCGTATCAGTGGTCAGAGCGCGAAGCAGTGAGATCACAGCGCTCACATCGTGTAGAAGGTATACGAGCCGTTCGCTAAGGGATGTCTGCCGAAATAGCGCGCGTGCCAGCGCTCTCGACCGCGCCCTTGTAGTCAAAGTTCACAGTTGCTGCTCGAGTTACGCAGTCCCTCTCCCCAGACATCCCTTCCTGCTCCTTCGCCCAGCCGGTGGGGCGTTGCCTTCTGCTTGAGGAGTAATCGAGGGCAGGCCTCGCACGCGGATTGATGTTATTCCGTGTGACGGAGATGTCTAGCTTGTTCCATCTCTGCTTTAGCCATGTTCCTTACCAACGCTCGCGAGCTACTCGCGGGTAGAACATACAATGATCGGAGCGATGTTATCGATTTAGAGTTTATACCGAACATGACGGCAATGGTGAAAACCTGTCCTGAGTGTCCATACGCCAAGCCGAGCTTTTTTCCTGGAAAGCTGCATCGTCTCTGCTGTAAAGAGTGCGTCCGTTGGAACAATCATATAATCGGGCGCCTTTTCCATTGGTTTCTTGCTTGCCTTCACTACCCTTCTTACAGGAGACATCTCCTCGCCACTTATTTCTTCATAAAGCACGCGTACAATGTAGCACTAAGCGTTGAACCTATCATGATTCTGTGTTTGTCGGCTACAGTCTCTTTGTCTATGTACAGTCTATCATGATTCCCCGTTTGTCGGCTACACCCGCTCTTGCTTCTCTCGTACGATAGTCGTGCGAGAGAAGCAAGAGCGTGTGGGCGGCTGCATAGCAAAGCAGTATGGGACAGGGGCGTATCCAGGGGGGGGGAGGTTGGAGGGGTTCAAACCCTTGCCCGAAATTTTTCATGTTTGCTTTCGTATATATACACGCACACATACAAACGCACGCACGAACATATATGAAGTATGGTTGACCCCCCCCCCCCCCCCCGAAAAACATTTATGGCTACGCCCCTGGTATGGGAGACATTTCACAACTGTTATTTCGCGTATATGGACTAGCCGAGAGTAAGGTACCCTGATTATGTCAAGTCAGTCACTGTTCTGGCATCACGAAGTACTCAAAAAGAAAAGAAACGCCAAGAGCGAATAACGCGCTCGTTGTTTTTTGTTTTTTGTTGTATTTTAAGAGGCTGCTAGGGGCCCTTTATAAAAACAGGGCGCGCAAACACGGACACAGGAGAGTAGTGAAGACACCAGAAACGCCGCTAACAACTGAAAAATTACACAGCGGCGGAACCAAAGGTAGACAACAATATTTATCTGGGCATTCCCACGTAAGAGGCCATACCTATCAATCAAGTGCGAGTGGTGGTCTGTGTGAGAGATAGCCGTTCACTCTCTCAACTTTTCGCTCATGTCCGTGTTTCCACATCATGTCTTCTTAACATGAATACCTACCAACTAGCTCAGCTATATTCTAAGTTTCCGTTCTCTTTACTTCTGTATTTATTTATCGATTTACTCGAGTAAGAATGCAAGGAAAAGTGTACTAACGCACCGATCTTTATATATATATATATATATATATATATATATATATATATATATATATATATATATATATATATATATATATATATATATATATATATATATATATATATAGTTGAAAAAAAATCAAGCACGTAGGAAAATTGTTGGCCTTCGTCGGATAGATATATATATATATATATATAGTGTGGACTCAAGCCGAGAAATATATATATATATATATATATATATATATATATATATATATATATATATATATATATATATATATATATATATATATATAATATATATATATATATATATTGTGGACAATCGGTGGACTGAAGCCGAGAAATTGACTTATGTCCCCTTCTATCTCACCGGTGTTGCGAAAACGTGGTACTTCAATCACGAAACTGACTTCGTCGATTGGTCCACTTTTGCCATCAAACTGCGACAAATCTTCGCATCATCATCGGGCCCTTCCGAGACCGCGAAACAGAAGCTCGCTGCACGTGTTCAACTGGCACACGAGCCATACATTTCGTACATTGAGGATGTCTTGGCCCTCTCCCGTCGCGCGAACAGCGAAATGACGGAAGCCGAACGCGTTCGCCACATTCTCAAAGGCATAGGCACGATTGCATTCAATGCTTTGGCTGTTCACAATCCCACTACCGTTGAAGACATTACTTCGATATGCCAGCGCCTGGACGAGCTGCAGTCCCTTCGTCTTCAACAAGACAGCGATCCTCGCCTCACGTCTCACTCTGATGTACGATCCCTCATCCGCAACATCATCCGCGAAGAACTTCAAGAGCAGGAACAGAGACGATCGACTGCTGCCTCCTCTCCATGCCAAGCTTTCGACCTACGCAACCTTGTGAAGCAGGAGTTGGCAGCCATGTCGTCGCCGACAGTACCTGTCGCTCCACCAGCACGCCCGATACCCACATACACTGCTATGGCAGCCATGACGACATCGGCACCATCGACTGCTCAAACAGCGCGTCTGATGCCAACATACGCCGAAATTGCTGCAATGCCGCCTGCTGCCGTCACATCTGGACCTACTGACCTTGCCTGTAGCCAGTTGGCTTCTGTGGGCGGCCGAGCACCTGCTGCACCTTCGTACCCCGAATGGCGTTCATCCCGACCCGTGTGTTTTTACTGCGGTATACGTGGCCACATATCTCGCTACTGCCGTCGCCGCCAGCAGGATGAACGCCGCGGCTATGCTGAGTTTGAGCGAGACCGAATCCGAAGACCTGATCCTTATAACCCAGACTTCTACCCTTTCACGGAGCACCGGTCTCCGTCTCCTCCAGCGTCCCCGTGTCAACGTCAGGACTCCCGTTCTTCTAGACGACGCTCTCCTTCGCCATACCGCCGCTCTGCCTCACCGCTTCGCCCTATCTCCCGCCTCGTTGACCAAAATTCGGAAAACTAAGGATTGCAGTTTTTGGAGGGAAAACTGCGTCCTGTCGATCATCTCAAATACCTCCTGTTTGTCCGGCCAATATGTTGTCAGTGACTCTTGAAGGTGTGCCTGTGCAAGCTCTTGTCGATACCGGTGCCGCCACTTCTGTTTTGCGTAGTGACGTGTGCTCGCGGCTCCGTAAAGTCAAGACACCTTATGTAGGCCCTGTGTTGCGCGGCGCAAATAACGTAGTGATTCAACCCGACGGACAGTGTACGGCTCGTGTTTTCATTGACGGCATACGTCACCACATCGAAATGATTGTGTTACCCACGTACGTCCGTGAACTTATCCTCGGTTGGGGCTTCCTACATTCTGCCTCCGCCGTTATATCATGTAAGGAGAACGCCATTCACATCACGGACACATCGGATGCATCCATTTCGGCCCCGTCACCCTCGATCTTCAACTTGGCTGTCGCTGAAGACTGCGTCCTTAGCCCTGGTCACGAACACGTGGTAGCTGTCACATCTAGCCAAATCGCCGACGGTGACGCACTAGTTGCCCCTTCTTCTCGCTGCACATCGCGTGGGATTCTCGTCGCCTCTTGTCTCCTCCGGTTGGCCTGTGGCCGCGCTCTCCTGCCGGTTTGCAACACAACTGCAGAATCCATGCTGTTGCCCAAGGGGATGGCTGTGGCGACGATAGATGCCTCTCCACTGACCTCCATCGCAGCACTTTGCCCGTCGTCATCGCCAGTACCAGCTTCAGGTTCGAGTGCTTCCTCTTTCCGAGCAGTCATCGGCCCTGACCTAACATCTGCGCAGTCCGAAGCGCTATTGGCGCTTTTAGCTAAGCACAAAGCCTTCTTCGATAGCTGTGCCACAACACTGAGCCAAACCTCCGTTGCTGTACACCGCATCGAAACAGACGGTTCTGGTGTTATACGCCGTCGGCCATATCGTGTTTCGCAGTCGGAAAGAAAAGTCATTGAGGAACAAGTTGACGACATGCTATCACGGAATATAATACGGTCATCTTCCAGTTCCTGGGCTTCTCCGGTCGTTTTAGTGAAGAAAAAAGATGGCTCCGTTCGTTTCTGTGTTGATTACCGAGCGCTAAATAAGATCACACGCAAGGACGTATATCCCATGCCTCGAATTGATGACGCTTTGGACACTCTCCAAGGGGCTAAATATTTTCCCAGCCTTGACCTGCGATCAGGCTATTGGCAAATCCCTATGGACGAGGCAGACAAAGAAAAAACAGCCTTTGCTACGCCGGACGGGCTTTATGAATTTAATGTAATGCCCTTTGGCCTGTGCAACGCTCCAGCCACATTTGAGCGCATGATTGATACTGTTCTTCGTGGCCTAAAGTGGAAGACCTGCCTACGTTACTTAGATGATATCGTTGTTTTTTCATCTACCTTTGCCCAACATCTTCAACGATTAGACGAGGTACTTCAGTGCCTTTCCAGTGCTGGCCTTCAGATAAATACAGAAAAGTGCACATTCGCCAGGAAAAGTATCAGAGTCCTCGGTCACATCGTTTCCAAAGACGGCATCCAGCCAGACCCTGACAAGATCGCAGCTGTACTGCAGTTCCCTCGACCCTCCAACCAAAAGACGTTGCGCAGCTTTCTTGGCCTGGCGTACTACTTTCGTCGCTTTATACGCAACTTTGCGACCATAGCGGCTCCCCTAAATAAGCTCTTAGTCGCTGGTGCTTCATTCGCACGGTCGAACGACTGCGAGTATGCATTTGAAACCCTCAAAGGACGCCTGACTTCCGGACCAGTGCTTCGCCACTTTGACGAGAGAGCGCCCACTATTCTCCACACTGATGCAAGCGCACAAGGTATCGGTGCAGTGCTTCTGCAGCGTGATGCCGCCTCTAAAGAGCAGGTTGTGGCACACGCTAGCCGGACCCTGTCAACAGCAGAGAGGAACTACACGATCACGGAGCAGGAGTGCCTTGCTATCGTCTGGTCGATACAGAAATTTCGCCCGTACCTCTACGGCCGGCACTTCACCATCGTCACCGACCATCACGCACTGAGCTGGCTGTAATCAATGAAGAATATGTCAGGACGTCTAGGGCGCTGGATATTACGCTTGCAAGTGTACAATTTTACTATCACGTACAAGTCTGGCAAATGTCATCATGATGCCGACGCGCTGTCCCGATGCCCACTTTAGTTCTCTCTTGACAAGGCGTCCTCCGCATCTCCCTCGGCTGGCTCCGACGTCCCGCCTGCCTCACACCATTTCTCTGTCACCTCGCTGGATCAGATGAAACTTTCTTCGCGCTCCGATTTCCGTTCGCTTCAGCGGGCAGACTCCTACTGTCGAACTTTCATTGATCACCTTCGCGGCATCACTAAGCCACCCAACAGCCGCTTGCGACGCCAGCTGCGACAATTTCGCCTGCAAGATGGGGTGCTTCATCGCCATATTTATCATTCCACGGGTAACAAGTGGGTGCCAGTCCTGCCCCGCTGCCTTCGTCTTCAAGTTTTGGAAGCATTTCACGATGACATTGCTGCCGGCCACCTAGGATTCCACAAGACTTATGACCGCATCAAGACCCGCTGTTTCTGGCCTGGCTTATCCACAACGGTAGCCAAATACGTGGGCTCGTGCGCGTCGTGTCAGCACCGTAAGCGGTCCACATCCCCTACCGCCGGTTTCCTTCAGCCTCTTCCCTGTCGGACCACACCTTTCGAATTTGTCGGAATTGACTTGTATGGTCCCTTGCCGTTGACGCCGTCCGGTAACCTTTGGATCGTCACCGCAATCGACCACTTAACAAGATATGCCGAGACTGCGCCTCTTCGTTCTGGTACCGCTACAGAAATCGCTGACTTTTTCTTGCAGTCCATCGTATTGCGCCACGGAGCTCCTCGCGTTCTTTTGAGTGACCGTGGCAAAGCCTTCATTTCCGAGGTTCTCAATGAAATCCTGTAGGCGAGTAATACGAAGCATAAAACCACGTCTACATACCACCCGCAGACGAACGGCCTTACTGAGCGCTTCCACCGAACGCTCTCTGACATGATATCTATGTACTTATGTCCTGACCACAAAAACTGGGACAACATTTTGCCATTCGTCACCTTCGCCTACAATACTGCGACACAACGATCTACTGGCTACAGTCCTTCCTTCCTCGTGTACCGTGAAATTGCTCGTCGAAACACGGAAGCTACTCAGGAGGAACGAAAACATCGCTGCGATAGTAAACGACGCGACGTGGCCTTCCATCCAGGAGATGAGGTCTTGCTATGGACCCCGGTTCGGACGTCTGGGCTTTGCGAGAAATTTCTGCACCGGTACATTGGCCCCTACACGTTCTACGACAAACTTCTCCAGTGAACTATCTCGTCACCCCGCTTCAGGCCGTCACTGACCACCGTCGTCGTACCACAGAAATTGTTCATGTCTCCCGCATGAAGCCTTTATTGCTCGTTCTACCGATCTTTGAGTTGCGGCCAGGCTGGCCGCTTCGAAGAGAGGGGGAAATTAGTGTACGCACATTTAACGTACTTCATCTTTCTCACTTGTACATAGCCATCATCATCGCTATTCTTCTTCTTGGTGTTGTGTGCCGAGGCAGACACTGCGGATTAAACGGTTCTGCTGGCGTCATCTGGTCCGTTCGTCGTCCTGCGTCTTTCACAATATATATATATATATATATATATATATATATATATATATATATATATATATATATATATATATATATATATATATATATATATATATATATATATTACTTATCAATTTTATTTATTTACGCACAGTGTAATAGGTCCAAGTCTCCAAGAATATACTATCCAGCGAGTTGGGTCGTCGCCCTTTAAGGCTGGAGGACGCGGCAGCGTTAGGGTGAGGCAATACTCGTGATATTTT
Organism: Rhipicephalus sanguineus; assembly: GCF_013339695.2. Lineage (NCBI taxonomy): Eukaryota > Metazoa > Arthropoda > Arachnida > Ixodida > Ixodidae > Rhipicephalus > Rhipicephalus sanguineus. Next base: position 45,063,408 of record NC_051185.1, on the reverse strand, counting down.
TGGAGAAGAAAAAGATACTACAATTTCTGGGGAGCTATTCTCGATGCGTTCATCCAAAGAAGGTGTCCACAGTCCATTTCGGCAGAGCGCATTCAGTGATTCGAAAAAGCGGTGAGCCGTGATGTCACCTCGTTCTTGACCACGTCGCCGCACCGAACCCGTCAGCACATTCCTAGCGTAAGAACAGAGTGGACGAAATGCACAGAAACAGGAACTTTTCAAGTGTGAGTTTGCATATGAATGTGTCCCAGATGTTTGAGAACGATGCAGGGAATGCGTGCCGACCTTACAGGTGCGTTACACGAGCGGCCGCATTAAACTTGAATCGATGGCTAACACCATCAAAAGACATGTGCACCAAAAATCAGATCTCTGAGAGCTGCGTTCGTTTAATTGAAGCGCATTCCGTCCCTGTAATTTGTGCCGAGAGTGTTTGAAAGCTTCGTGACGTCTTGATGGTGCTGCAGAACAAGAACCGGAAACAGGGGGCGCGCTTCTCGCCGAGGTCCCGCTATTCAGCGGCCGCTGAAAAGGATAGTTCATTACATCGACACACCGAGAAGAGCTCCTCCGGCGAAGTGCTGTATTTTATTTCCAGATTCCCCATTCGAAATGAAAGAAAAGGCTAACGGCGGGGCGCCGCAATTATTGCGCGGCGGCGGCGGCGGCGTGATCTCTCTTTGGACTTCGGCGGCGGCAGCGCGAGTGGCGTGACCAAAAACAGGCGGCGGCGGCGCGGCGCGGCGCGGCGGCTCACACCTCTAGGCGTGAGGTACTAATAACAGGCGTGCAGATAGTTAAGATTGCTGTAGGAAACTGTATTCCTTGTCAGACAGGGTGAGTGACGGGGCTCTAACACACTGAGCTTTTGCGCATCATCGTGAAAGTCTCGAAAATTTCTCGAGCGCGATTGTCATGGTGCTTGCATAGTAGCTTGGTGTCTTGAAGCAGAGGTGCGCATCCGCATATGGCACAGTGGATCGCCAGATTACTGCCGTGCTTATTCCTCACGTTGTTCGCATGTTCCCGCAGGCAGTTGTTTAGGCATCGTCCGGTCTGGACGACGTACGTCCCGCCGGAAGTGGTGGGAATTTCATATATTACACCACTTTTGCATTCCACTAGGGGCGACACGTAGTTCGTTCCTGCAGGGATCGGCGTCCCAGTGGGTCCCGTTTGCACGTTTGCACAAAGACCCTAGTTTACGAGGGGCCGAGAGCACAACCTGCACATCGGTATGCCCTGCAGCCTTTTTGATTCAGTGGGAAACCGCATGTACGTACGGGATGACCGCTAACTTCGACTTGTCGAGTTCGGGCCGAGCCATTACCTTGGGCGACTTGAGCTCCTGAAGTAGAACTTCTGCCAACTACGAGAGAAGTGGTTCCAGAAAACCGCTTATTTTGAGGCGTTCTATTTGTTTTTAAAAAGCTGCGGTTAACTTCGCGATGGCAGGAGTGGGTAAGAGCATTCTTCAGGGCTCCTAGTGTAATGGCTCGTTTGAAGATTCTTGAGTTGGCCGAGGAAAATGGCAAAACCTGCTTCTTTGAGCACGGCGCGTATGCCCAGCAGGTGTGGTTTTGGCTGAGGCGGAGCTCAAGGTCGAGAAAGCGGACACAGCCGTCGACTGGGGTCTCTTTCGTGAAGGAGAGGCCTCGGAAGATAGACTGGAAGGCACTGAAAATCAGCTGCACATGTGCGAGGGTGTCCTCCGAATTAGCGCTGAACAGAACCAAAACATCGTCCACGTAGCGAAACACTTTGGTTGAGCCAACTGATACGAGGTGGTCCGAGAGCTGTCTATCATAGTGTACCAGTAACAAATCACTTAGGCTTTGTTGGCAGACAGCGCCCGTCCTCGTTTGCTGTTTCTTCTGTCCATGTTTAAATTAGCGCTGTGTTTTTAAGATGAATCCGTACCAACGAGCTCGCGTCCAACTCTTCTAGAGTAAAATCGTATTTTCTTGCAAAAGCTGCAAACTCGTGACTTACAAATTGTGGCCCATTGCCGGTGCACACTTCCATGGATACGCCATACCGCGCGAACATGGAACTCAGTGCCGTGATGGTTGTCCTCGCAGTGGCATCGGCAAGTTTCTCGACTTCAGGGAAGTTACCAAGCGCATGGAACGCCACAGCGTATGAACTTCCTGCGAAAGAAAAATATCTACACCAACTCGATACCACCCGAAGCAGGGATTGGGCGCATCAGCAGTGGCTCCTGCTGTTGCTTATAAGCATATTCACAACACGTGGGGCAACTCTGGATTATAGTAGTGATATCGTGGCTGAGACCAGTCCAAAAAACAAGACGACGGGCCCTTTCTTTGCATTTCTGAAGACCGAGATGCCCAGCATGAGTTCTTGCCAGGATATCACGGCCCATGTCTTGGTATTATCACTTTCGTGCCTTTTAGCAATATGCCATTCACAAAGGAAAGTTCAAAGGAAAAATGCTTTAGCTCGCCTTCGATATTTTCGCCAGTTGAGAGGCAAGAGATGGTTGTCCGCAGGTAGGTCGTCCTTTGCCGTTTCATTCACCAGTTTCTGGCGTGGCTCTTCAGTGACCAGGTAGCCAAGGATGGCAACTGCGTGTACTTCGACGTCGCCCGTAGCCCCGCTGGTATGGTCCTGAGGAGCCGGAGATTATCGCGACAGCATGTCTGCCAGGATAAGGTGCTTCCCTGGGACATACTGTAAAACAAAGTCATAGTTTAGAAGTCTCAGAAAGAACCTTTGCAGACGAGGAGGCATGTCACAAATTCCTTTTGCAGCTACAGACAACAGAGGTTTGTGGTCCGTCTCGATGACAATCTTCTGTCCGTAAATGAACTGATAAAATTTGTCGCAGACGAAAGAAATGCTGAGCGCATCCTTTTCAATTTGCGCATAACGCTGCTCTGTGTCCGTTAGCATACGAGATGCATATGCCACTGGCCACCAGTGGCCGTTGTAACACTGCAAGGGCGCTGCACCCATGCCGTCTTTTGAAACGTCGCAAGTTATCGTTTATTGCTTCTTCGGATCAAAGATGGCTAGCACTGGTGTTGTGCTTAGAATCTGCACGCCGCTTTTCCACTCCCTTATATGGTTGTCAGTCCATTCGAACTGTGCGTGTGGTTTGATAAGCGCTCGCAGTGAAGCCGTTCCCTCAGACAGGCGTGGCACATATTTACCAAAATAGTTTAGAACGCCAAGCATGCGCTGCACATCTGATTGGTCTTTAGGCACGTACGTTTGAAGCAAACTTTTGGGGTTTGGTGTTATGCCCTAGCGAGTAATGATATCACCTAGGAACTGCACTTCAACGACGCCAAACCTGCATTTTTCCGCGTTGAATGTGACGCCCGCTTTTTCGGCCACTTTCATGACCACCACTAGCCTTTGGTCGTATTATTTTTTTTTTTGGTTGCCTCCCACACCAAAATATCGTCGATGTACACGTATACACCAGGAAGGCCATCGAAGAACTCGCTCATTTGTTTTGAAAAACTTCGGCGGCCAACGAAATGGCGGACGGCAACCGCAGATCACGGTATCTTCCAAAGGGGGTTGCAAAGGTACATATTTTTGACATTTCCTCGTATAGCGAAATCTGGTGAAAACCAGAGTTTGCCTCTAAACAGCTAAAATAGGCTGCACCAGCCGATTTCCCTTCCATGTCCTCGCGCTTTGGCAGCTGATAATGCAGCCTTTTGACATGCTCGTTTATCTTTCTTGGTTCCATGCAAATACGAAGCCTGCCATCTTTTTATTGCGATAGTAATTATATGGGCAGTCTCGGCTGGTTTTTGCCGTCGCCGTTGCCGCCGTCATGCACCGTATATGTATAAGTATGTAGGTATATATATATATATATATATATATATATATATATATATATATATATATATATATATATATAAAGAAATATAATTCATAAAAATGCATCCGAAGCGCGGAATCGAACCAGCTACCTCTCGCTCTGCAGCGCGTGGTGCTAACCACTACGCCCCAAAACACAGATCCTTCAGGCAGCTAACGGCGAGAGTTATATACACACCCTTTACCGCTGGCAGTATTCAAAGATGGCTGGCGCTTATAAGCGTCTCTTTACCAGCGAGATGTCGCGAGGAGCGCAACAGGCGCATTTAAAAGTCGTCGGCCAGCTCACTCGCTTCTTCTAATATTTGCGCAGAGAGAACCTTCTGCTTCCGCTGTTTGCTCGCGCGGTGATCTCGTGGTGAGGAGAGGAGGGATGTTTTGAGCTTTCACCGCGATGTCCGCACTGATGTTACAGGGCGTACAAAAGTCACTCGAGCTCAAGGAACGCCGCTAAACGAATAAACAGATCAGCTCGACACTTGATGCACGATAGTTTCCTTCGCTGCTTCGGCCGCCTTTGCAACAGGGGCGCTGTTCAAACTGAGAGTATCCATTGTCACAGCTTATTCGCGATCGTTCGGTGTATATCTGTGCGTTCGTTTCGTGCGTGCTTCGCTAGATAGTTTGCGCTCATCTTCTGTTTGTTCATTTAGAGGTGTCCTTTGAGCTCGACGGACGCGCTGGAAATTTCAAGCTGCTTCCCGCTCTTCGCGTTGCGGTATCTTTTGTTGCTATCAGATTCATTGCTTAGCTGTTTTCAATGAAACTAAACGCCCAGCAGCCTAAACGAGTTGCAGGCGCGGGGGGGTAACCGCCGCACCGGATGTGGTACTGACATACGGAGAGCTGCTGCAGTGCATACCGCTGATAAGTCACCTTACATGGCGGCGCCAGCGCGCCCTCGTCACCGTCATGGCATAGGGCATGTTCGTGAAGTGAAGGTCGTGCATGCTCCCCTACCCGCCTGGTCAGCCAGCGTTTCCAAACTCTTACTTGCCACAGTAGTTGCTGCCGGGGGGCAGATGTTTCTGCAGCGTAGCAGCGCGTCCATCACGAGGCGCTTCGCGATGTCATGTCCCTGCGTGTCGTCCGAACACCGGCCGAACAGCTTCAACGAAATGCTAGTCGTTCTGAAGCAAGGCGGGCTCGCATACGACAGACGCATGTCGAAACGAAGCGAGTAAGGTCCACCAAGCAGCCTGTGTTTATGGCCCACCGAAAGAGCAGGAAGAAGAGATCAATGGGGAATTGCTTGAGCTGAAGAGCGGAAAGATGCATTTCGTTGGTGCTGTGATGACAACACGGCCAACAGGCACAACAAAAGGAACGCCGACACTTAAGGGGAAGGTTGGTGGAAAGGAAGTCACGCTACTAAGATATAGTGGCTGCACCACTGTTATCGTGCGGAAAGAATTGGCCGAAAGGTGAGTTCCCAGGCAATACCGACCCGGTTTGCCTGCTTGACAGTTCGATTCGAATGCTTCCTGAAGCCAAGATTGAGGTTGAGACCCCTTACTTCAGCGGGAGAGTTACTGCCCTGAGCATAGATAACGACCTCATCATTAGAAACATCGCAGGAGCTCGAGGGTAGGACGATCCAGAAACGTTTGCGAGAATACCCGAAGATGGAACTCTCGTCAGTTCGGCAACCGCGAAAACAAGAATCAGCGGAAAGAGAATCCTGTGAAAGATATCGCCCGAGCTCAAGTTGAGGCCGAGGTGTCACAGAATGTCAATGAGGGGGCACCAACGGTCACTGTACCAGACGGGAAAACGTGTCGTGCAGGTGAGGTTGCAACTGAGCGTCCACCATCATCTGTGGCTGAAAAGATGAGAAGGTCGGTCGCCTGGCACAACACCACGGCGAGAAGAAGTTGACGAAACTCCGGGAACGTTCTAACGAACGGGACGACGCCTTGCCGATGTCGAATGTGTCAACGACGGCAGAGACGCCTCCTCTGGCACCGTCACTTGGAACGGCTCGCAAAGAAGAAGAGGAGGAGGCAACAAAAAAGAGAGCGAACGAGCACCGAAAAGAAGGGGGCGAAAGCAGCGAATACGATGTACACAAGGTACGGCGTTGAAGATCGTCATGAGTTTGAACTGTTCTGAGTTTGAATATGTTGTGTTATTATAACCTGTGTCAAGTGTTAACGGCTAGTGAGCCCAAGTGTCGTTTGCGTAACATGTGTACAATGCTATTGATAGAATTGTATAAGCGTTATAAATCCATGCTTCGCGCGTTCGCATTGTTTTGTATGAACTGTATGCTGGTGTGTTGTACTTACGTACTTCTGTTTATCTTCATATGTCGTGACATTGATATGCGCTGTGAATTTTATTGAGGGTTATATCGTGAATGTGACGCGCATTGTGTGTGGACTGAGTTATGGACTCTGTATGTGGGACATTTAAGGTTGTGTGTATCAGCGCGCTCATTTGTGTTGTTTGAATTTTACGTGATATTATTCTTGAAGTGGGGACAGTGTCACAAACGAGCACGTAATAAAGCGCGCGCGCGGCCACTTTCAAAGGGCAGCGGGGATAGCACGGCGCCGGCCGGTCGCCCACGAAGTGCGAACAACGAAGAACAGTAATAAAAGACGCCGGCGCGGCGTTCCCCCCCACCCCTCGAGCCAGCGCAGAAAACCAGGTCAAACGCCCGGCAAAGACCATCTGTATGAAACCATACGCGACGCCGACGAGAGGCCCGCCGCAATATAGACCGCGGCAGAGAAATCTCGCACATTCCTATCTTTGGCTGCTGCACGCCTCAGAAAACTCCCACTCTACTAGAACCAGGGGGAGAGGAAATAAAACGTGCACCTGAGTCAGTGAGAGTGAATTCCATTGGCGAATTCGGAGTGGCCGACGAATTCTACGCCGGAGCACTCCACTCCGCGAAGAGCATCCGAAGGAATCTGCCAATGGAACACAAGCGCCCTCGCCAGAGCAAACGGTAGGGGGCGCTAGCGCAATTTG
>NC_051185.1:45031631-45056462 GCF_013339695.2 Rhipicephalus sanguineus | reverse complement strand
TCTATCTATCGATCTATCTTCTATATCTATCTATCTATCTATCTATCTGTCTATCTATCTATCTATCTATCTATCTATCTATCTATCTATCTATCTATCTATCTATCTATCTATCTATCTCATCTATCTATCTATCTATCCAGGGAGCAGACAACGGACTGGCGCTAAGGAGCGTATTAGTTTGCAGCTGGCGCCAAGGGGCAGTATGGCGTATGCCACTCTACCTGCGATTAGCAACCCGCCGTTTCCACTGCCAATGACTCCGCTTCTAGTGTTATTCGACGCCAACGCTCCCTATATGCTGTCACGCTCAACCTTCACAGGATGTAGCAATGTCTAATAACGAGGTCGGTAATAGTGGAGCAGCATCATGATATCGGCGAACAGTGCACGACCTTGCCCGCAATCAAAGTCACCGTTGTTTCCTCCGCAGAACCAAGGATAACTAGAAGACCGATCTGGTGGATTACTGTCGCGGTCAAAGTTAGCGAAAAAAACCGGATAAAACTTCCTACTGTGGAATCGTCAGTTGGTGCGTAAAAACGATTTGGAATCCTATTATTGAACCTAAACACAGGAACACTAGCCGTTACTTGCCCTAGCTAGCTAATAGTGGCCGACGCCATCCCGCATTTATGGCGTGGCTACTTGTTGCTGTAACTGTAGTGGCCTACTGTCTTTATGCGATGACTTTGTGGTGTGGTTATAACTGGGGTAAATGAATACTCTCCTGCCTTCCTTCTGCAGTTGTTATACGGCATTGCCACACATAGCTCCATAGAAGTCGTGTATGCCTGGGTACCGTAAGGCGTTAAATTATAAAGGGGCAAATAGGCGGAGGGACGGACGCACTGTTGTTGTAGGCCAGTAACCCTAGGATACTTAACGCATTAATATTCGGGGCATCTTATGTTGTTCTTGAAGACAATCGCTTTCTTCTCCTACTTTCTTTGGTTAGGTGTGATCGTGTCTGCGAACTGATGATAATCTCGGTCTGAATCCACCTAAAGGCCTTCCTTAGCTACTCTTCAACGGGAAGGCAAGTGTACACCGGAAGTAGGATAAGTATAGGCCGGAAATGAAGGCACCATAATCGTACGTCCTCAACGAGAGGAGCTTCGAATTGGAAGCCGAAACCGGAAGTGAAGTGAAAACGAACTGAATACGCACGTACCGGGCAGCCACGTGACCGACCGATGTTGGCACGACTGGGTGTTCGTACCCCGTCGATGATGGTCGAACCCCGCGCGGCGTTTTTAAAGTGTTCATCTAATAACATACACGCGAACGTGCGCGAACGCGAGCTTACATGTTGGGGAGTCAGCACACGCACATAGCGTCAGGGATAGCTTTGTCATTTTAGTAAACGTGATTGTCCAATGGATTCAAAGCAATGACATATAGAGACCTGTTCTGAAGAGCTTCAAGCCCATTTTCACCGCTTTAGATTCCTTAACAGGCACTCATTTGGTATAGGGAAAGAACAGCGAAAAATACTCCGAAGATGCCACGCAAGAACTCCGGCCCACCGGAGTGAAAGAACAGCAAAAAATACTGCGTAGTCGCCACGCAATAACTCCGGCCAGCCGGAGTATAAAGAACTCCCAATGGGGGGTCGCTAGAGGACAAGCATTTTACTTCCACCTGGGACTTATTATTATTTTTTTACAATGATACTGGTAAAATTTTCTCATTAAAACGTCGTTCTGTAGTGCGGCCACGGAGGTCAAAGCATGCAAATTGGCTTTTCGTAAACAAACGAGTGCATGCTGCGGATAATTGTCTCCTGAAGGTTTGCAATGGTCGCCTTTTTGTATTTCCAAAGGTAAATTTCTCAATTTGAAGGTAACGAGTCCTGGGTAAAGTCAGTTCTCTCAAGCGAAACTACGAACAGAAGCTGCATTTCTGTTGCTTCTTTACCCTTCTTCATAGCACTTTTACCATTTACATGGGCTTGCGGAAGTTATCCGCATTGTAACGACGCAGAAGGGCGGTTGGGTGACCTTCTTCAAGCCTATCTGCCAAACATCACAGCTTTCACAATGTGATGAACGTCAGCAATCATCCAATATGTTTTCTTAGCAGCAGTGATTTGAAATAAAATTTTTATCTACAGGCGACACGCTTGGTAACTGTAGGAAATAATTGAGTGAAAGAGCAATTAATTTTACTTTTTAATACGAATTCAAAAATCGAGAAAGAAAGATAACCGAACGGGTAACTGGCGCGGAGATCACGGAGCAAATAAACCTGTCATTACTGTGCCGATGATAGACATAACGCAAGAAAACGATGAAAAAGAAACAAGAACAGCAACTGCAGTAGCTGAACAAACACACACAAACAGAAAAACTAGGCGAACTTCTTTGCAAAGAATGTGTCGTCTTGCGTTGCCTTCACGCGAGTACGTTGAGATGTGGCAACATTGTTTCTATGACTTTGAAGCAAACAACATTATCTTGATCTATTACAGCGCATCTTTATTAGCGCACCATTGCTTTCAGAGCGCAGATGCACGGAATCATTGGTACCACCGACGCCCGCATTCTAAGAAGTGGAATGAACTTCTTAATGACTGACTCCACTTTGTTAGGAAACAAAAGCTAAGCATAAAAAATTCCCGCAAGTTCAGTCCATTTCCTACTGAGCAGGGCTGGGCAGAGATACTCAGAAAGGTATTCCGGAATACAGATATCGAAATACATGAACTGGAAGCCTAAAATAGGGATACTGAGATACATTTGCTTTTAACGTAACGGGATATTTCGAAGATACTTTTGCAATAAGACGAAAAAAGTATTCCGGAATACAGTTACAGCGATACAGATACTGGAATACTTTTTTTATTTGAAGGATGCTCATACTACGCAAAGACACTTATTAGTGCAGCATAATGTTGTAATTAAAGTTACAGCCCATCGAAACGTTCAGTTCATTTATTTATTTATTACAGTACCCTCTGCGCCATTAAGACATAGCAGGGAGGGGATGGACAAAGTACATAATTAGCAATAATGACATAATTAAAAGTATCATTTGCAATAAAAATACACTATTTCACAGCAACAGTAACAAGGATTGGACACCGAAAATCGACATACTTGGCGAACAAACTAAGCTATGCTAGAAATAGCATACTTTAAGCAAATCACTCGAATCACTAATGAACACCAGTGAATTGAGAAAAAGTATGCATTTACTTCGCACATATGATCTACTTTACTGAGAAGGTTGCTGTGTGAGCATCTCAAATAGGCTGTCTTCTAACAGCGTCGGTTCAGCCTCAGCACAAGACTCACGAAAGAAAAAAAAGTATGTCTAGCGTTGAAGGCGAGCACAAATTGGTGTTATAGTGAATAAATATCGCCTTCATAGCCGGATTGCCCTGCAGCGTGGCGGGTCATCTTCTCGGGTCATCTAGATACCGAAACGCTTCCGCCCTCACTTGGGTTGTTCTGACTGTTCAGAATCCGAAGTCTGTCCCCATCTTCGGAATCCTAAGCCGTCTGACCCTGTCCGCTTCAATGAAGCTGTCACCACCACCGATGCTACCAGCACCCATTTCAGAAAGCCGCAACAGGCGAAGTCGGCTCCGGCGGTGGGGGAGCCTGCTACCACAAAAGACCGTTTCACGCATGTAATCAATTAGGAACGCACCCTGACATTGGAGTGGTGGCTGAAAGCGCGTCAAAGCTAGCCATCTTCTAGTCCCTTCCGCCGCGACTACGGGAACTGCTTTTGGAAGTGCCGCCGCTTGGAGAACTGAATGCACGCGAAGCATTGCAAGCCTGTTCCAATGCGGTATCCGCGCGGGGGGTCGCGATGTAATAGCCTTCTACCCGAAAAAAATTAGGCGTGCTGCACTGACCTTGAGAGACAGCGACTTTCGTCGGCAGAGGCCGACAACACTGCCCCCGCGATTCTGCCGTCTGCGGCGTCGCGCGCTTTACCACATGGACCATTCTGGGCTTGAGCGGAAACCACCGCCGCCCTATCTGTCGGCGACCGGCGGCGTGCCTTTGCTTGTCTTGGCACAAAAAAAAACGCCATTCCCCCATTGGAAACACGTCTCAACTCATTTCCGACACAAAAAAACAATGTAACGAGATACCCGTGTCCAGCATAGTATCGCGATACAGGCAATACATCGTAAATGTATTTCACTACTGAGATACAAATACATTTTTCAAATGTATCTCGATACAGAAATACAGATACTCAGAAGTATCTCTGAAATACTATCGCGATACTGCCCAGCCCTGCTACTGACTGAGCAATAGACTGCAATAGAGCGTAGTCACAGAGCTAGTCAAGTGTTCACTAAGAGTTCTGTTATTTAGAACATTGTCCAGTATCGAGACTTCCTTGGATACTTGAGCCTTCTATTTGAGTCCCCTGTGAGTCCACGCAGCGAGCCCGAGACTGCGGGCCAGAGAACGGCGCAGCTCGTTGACTCCGGCGTATTCAATGCTAATAGATAGTATTCGTTTGTCCGCAAACACCTCCGCGTTAGCGTTATATCGGATACTGTAGGCGTAAACGTGAGAGGCCGTATAGGTAGTGCCATCTGGCGGGACCGAGATGAACCAGGCAAACAGAAAATTGTTAGTGCACAAAAATTGCGCATTCTACCTCTTTGCTGGTGTAAATTTTCGAATATCGAAGGAGTTATTGTCTTTCTAAATCTTCTTCTTTCCTCGAGGACCCTAGGCGAAAGCAAACAAGCCTGTCCATAAATGTGGTTGCAGGAAGCGTCGCAAGATGTCGATACCATTGTACAGTAAACCGGTATTCCGTAACCCAATTCATCGTTACCATCGACTAAGAAGAAAAAAGAAGTTCGCTTTCCGTTTGAAGTCGTCTTAGGCGAATGTATATGGGGCTATGTGACTTTTGTCTACACTCATTTTTGCTAAGCTGCCTGTCATTACACTATAATCGACCATCTTGCCTAGCAAACAACTTTAACTCAAACGAAAGTTTCCACGAAAGTTATCTATAGTAATGGTCGCGGGGTAGACAACAAGAGAGTTATTTCTCGAACTCTTCACGCAGGTTGCTCAAGCTTTTATCGCAAACACTCTTACCGACAACACGGCTTGGTTGTCTCTACCTCTCATGTGACATTCACGAATCTTGCTGACGTATAGTACAGGTCACTGCATCGTCTTCTTTCCTGAACACACAAAGGATGTCACCCACCGTAGCAAAAAAAAAAGGAGACGTGCACATGTTCACATGTTTTTACTCATCTAATTACCTTGCCGCCGTTCAGAACCACTAGAGAGAACCGGAAGAAAGCCGTCCTTCTTTTCTGAGCATGAGGAAGATAATTCGGTTTCAGAAGAGACCGATGCGGCTGTATATGCCTTGGGGCACGTTATTATGCAGCAGAGGCATCGACGGCTTACCAGCCTCCAAGTATCTGTTAACATTTATATTTATTACCATTGTGTTCTTTACGGGAGGAGGCACCAGCGTGGCGTTGTGTTTGTGCTCATTCTCGTGTTTTGCAACAGTAGTCGCTTGCCTCGTCGGCTAGCGAAGCTTGCTTTCCGCGTAAGCGACTGTGCAAGGCACTGAAAAAAAGGTGGCTGAGCGATGTTTGCACGCGACCTACCGTTATACTTCTAATATGCGTGGAATGTATGTACCAAACGCCAGGTCTACATGTTACTTAGGGTGCATGCAGTAACGCCCAAGAATGTTCAAACTTGCTTTCGCAATAGTGAAGCAAAACAGAGGTGTAGCGCGGATGAAAGTTAGCCGAAAACGTCCACCTTTACGGTGAAACGAATGCGTATGTATACCTTCGAGCGCAAATGGATACACTAACAAGATTTTGGAAGTACACCGCTTACCTAGAAAACTGTGTTTCATGATGGCACAATTCAATGTTTGCAGAAGTCCAAGCAAACATCCGCTTGAGCCTCTGTAAATTTAGTTCTTGTAGTCTTTCTGTCTGCTCTCATGACGTGTACTTGCAGCGCAGACGAACAAAGTGCGACCAGGCTTTTTTTTCCGCAACCGACAAGTGTTTATGGACCGCTAACGACAAGACGGAGGGGACTTGTTTTCCCACATTGCTGCAGGTGACGAAACTTGAATCTCCTACGCCAGTGCAGAAACAGACAATCAGTGCAGTGGAGAGCGAGATAATAAACATCTTCATTTCGAGTGGAGCGACTCATCCTCACAAAACCGGAAAAAAATCAAGCAATCTCCTTACTCGAGTCGGGAAATGAAGGTTATCGTTTTCTGGGACGAAAAGGGCTATATTTTGGTCGATTTCTTGAAACGTGGGACCACAGTTACAGCTGTGAATGGCGTTGCGCAAAAAAAAAAAAAAAAAAAAAAAAAACAGGGACACGAATACCAACTCGCCCAACGCTCTGTTCTTCTAAGTCAGCTACAGCTGACGTGTACTGCGAAACGCTCACCAAACTGAGAAGTGCCAATAAAAATTGACGGCTCGGCAAACCGTCGTTTGGAACTCTCCTCCTCCGTAACAACGCGCGTCCTCACACCGCAGCCAGAATCAAGAAGAAGATTCAATATTTTGGTTGGGAAACTCTTTGATCACCCACCCTGCAGTCCCAACCTTGCGCTAAGAGACTATTTGCTTTTCTTGCACTTGAAACAGTGGTTTGGGGGACAACGGTTTGAAGACAACGGGAAAAGACCGTCGTTGCCACTGCTGCAGTGGTACAAAATGTGCTTACAAGTTAACGATAATTATGTAAAAAGGGAAGTAACGATGATTATGTAACAAAGGGAAGTAGGTTTGTACTGAACTAAACCAACAATTAAAAACTTTGATTAACGAATATTTAGCTTTTGGGGCCAAACGGACCTTACTTTTTGAATAGCCCTTGTATATATGTTTAATCGCAGGCGTGCTCAGAGTTGTCCACTATGGGGGCAGGGGGCAAGTTTCAGCACAGCGACGCCCCCTTTCTTTTCTTTTGTTGGTTGAGTCTGGAAGCAAACCAGCTTCGCAATGGATGTAAAAATGAAAATGAAGCGATGAGGTGCTTCTCGCAACGGCCTGTCTTTGGTCCCCGGCTTCCGGGATGTGAAGGTGCGGAGTAAACCATACTTAGAACGCAACATCAAGGGCCTTTTGCCGCCATTAGCGTCAAAAAACCTGCATGGTCATGACCCTGTCCATGCAAGGATGACGGGACAGGCCCGACTGATAAAGATATGAGCCAGACTTGGCGCCTCCCATAGATGATTAGCGAGGATGGTCCTCTCCGCCCCCCCCCCCCCCCGCCCCATCCTTTCTTGACGCGCACCCCTATGTGCTCAATAATTTACGACTTCAACGTGAATAAATATCACCATCTATATATATATATATACCCTCAATGGCGCGGCAGTGTCACTTGACTATATATAAAAAAGCGCTAAACTACTGCTCCAAGGAAATGTCATTATACACTCACAAAAGGTCTGTCTATTCTGACATTTCGGAATTAAATATTCCTGAAGCGAAGCGGTAGTCTCAGCGCCCGAAAAAGAAGGCGCTTGCTCTTTCTGTGACCTGGCGCCCAGAAGTCACGGTTATGAATTCCTAATTCACGAGCTCGCTAAATCGAATTACGCGTCTGAGATTCCTTCAGAATGCCTTCAAGATGTCAGCACTTTAGGGTGACGCGTACATGACCACGCACGATGCCTTATTCTTTGTCAAATGTATTCTGCGTGCGGAATTTCATCTGAACTGTTAATGTATATATGGAAATTCCACCAGACGAAATCAAATGAAGCGCACGTTACCAATGTGGTGTTGCTTTAGCTAGAAAAAAAAAGAAGAGGCTAGAAGTTCTTGAAGCTGGACTTGTGGGTGCAGATTCTGTAAAGCAAAGGAGGTCGAACTTAAAATCAGAAGAACACACCCCGTCATCTTTCTCTGGGGGGTAGTGGCGTAGGCAGAAATTTTTTTCGGGGGGGGGGGGGGGGGGGGCACCTTCTTGATCCGAAATTGGACACACCGGGCACGGGCCTGGCGTGTCCCCCCCCCTTGATACGCCCCTGCTGGAGAAGGGGGGCTGGGGGGGGCGGTCGCGCCCCCCCCCCTATCACCTTCTCTATTTTTTTTCAATGCCAGTGCAAACGCTCGCTCATCAATGGGAACCGTTTGTCCGCCTCAGTTCAAGAAGTTGTCGTGGTGCGACGCAACCTAAACGGTACGGCTGCTTCCGTCACACGTGCCTGTCAGCCCTTTCCCGTAGCAATGCAGTAGACGCTCCGTCCATCTCCTATATCATGCCTCTGTCAGATTTGTTTCTCCGTATACCTTCATTTGTGGCTCGAAGCAATGCCGCCGCTGCCTTACAGCGCTCGTGTGGCTCATCTTAAAGCCAGCGTATGCAGCAGCGTCGCAGTGCCACAAACGGAGACGCGCCATCACATAACACCGCGTCTCGCAGAGGGTCAACGTGACAGCCAACGTAGTGATCACGAGTAAAATCACTGGAACGGGAAAAGTACCGCGACCGTCCTGCCCACCGCCATATTTGGTCCAGCGCGGCTAAAGCTGCGGCGGCGCGGTGTTGATTTCATGTGGAGTAACGCATGTTTTACGCATTGGTGCGCCTTTGCAGCCCGGAATGAAGCATAACGTTGTTCTCTAACTGATTAGGGAAAAAATAGCGGCGGTTTTCACTTGCCTACACGTGCACGCACGCGTACTAACGCGATAAAGAAATGCGAACTGCGCGGCATTTACGCGCTCGGCTGTCAGAATTTATTAAATGCGAAGCATTTCTTCGCAAACTTCTGCGAGTTTGAACGTAGCACGCACGCACGCACGCACCCATCCATCCATCCATCCATCCATCCATCCATCCATCCATCCATCCATCCCTCCGTCCGTCCATCCATCCGTCTATCTATCTATCTATCTATCTATCTATCTATCTATCTATCTATCTATCTATCTATCTATCTATCTATCTATCTATCTATCTATCTATCTATCTATCTATCTATCTATCTATCTATCTATCTATCTATCTATCTATCTATCTATCTATCTATCTATCTATCTATCTCGTTAATGGGACGTATATCTATCTATCTCGTTTCGTTAATGGGACGTATACCAAATTTGGTGTGGCATAACCTCACTGTATGACGAATATAAACTACAGGTGATAACATGAAAATAATGACATGTACGCCATGTACGGCATGATTTACATGCCACGCTCGTGGTGCGCTCGCGGTCGCTTCGATAGCTTGATACGCAAAATTGATACGGCGTGACAAGAGTGTATGACGAACATAAGTTACTGGTCATAATGTGCACATCATGGCAGGCATACCATGTCAAACATGATTTACATAACATAGTCTCGGGGCGCTCGCGGTCGTTTAATGAAATGCATTTATACCGAAATTGATATGATCAGATATTTCTATAGATATGACGAACGTTAGTGATAGATGGTAACATGAAAATCATGACTTGCATGTCATGTACAGCATCACTTACTTGCCACGCTCATGGTGCGCTCGCGGCCGGTTCAGTAGCTTGATATACACCAGAATTGGTATAGCGCGAGGTGACTGCATGACAAACATGAATGACAGGTGGTAACGTGAAAATCGTGATATGCATGACAGGTAAGGCATGGTTTCCATTACACTGTCTTTGTGCGCTTCCGGCCGTTTTGTTAACTGGATGTATACCAAATTTGGTATGGCATGACACGGGTGCGTGGCGAACATAAATTACAGGTCATGCGTTGTATACACCAGATTCTACATGCATGCATCCATGACAAACATGCGACATATAGATAGATATAGATATAGACATATAGCTATATAGACTAGATGTCATGACATGAATGACTTCATCTGCCTAAAAACGAACAAGGCGATATATGCAGCTCTTTGCTGACTGCTTCGCATTAGATCGATTCCCACAATGCGTAGGATCTGCCGGATTGACACAAAAGGCACATTTATACAGTCACGTCACGCGCTACCAATCTAGGTGCATATCAAGCCGGTGAACCGGCTGCGGGTGCACCATGAGCATGGCATGTAAATCATGCCTCACATGACATGCGTGCCATTATTTTCATGGTACACACTGTTATTTATGTTCGTCATACAGTCACGTCACGCAATACCAATCCGTGGCAGTCAGTTTTCATGGCGCACTGGTCGTTATATGTGAGCCCAAAGGCGTCAATTTTACGCCAAACGTAATTTAGAGCTGCCCGGCAATGTTATTGTGCATGAACCTTCTTCGGCAACGACGCGAAACAAGCTGCACTAGTGCAGCGGAGGCGCAAACACTCCCAGAAACAACATTTGCTAATTATCAATGAAATGCTTGCCTCACAAAGGCGGGTATCTGTCGTGGGAACAAATTTTTAGCGCCGTATTCTGTGCAGCTCAGAGCCCGTCGCTTGGCATCCTTTTTCTAGCTGCGAATAGCAAAGGGGGCTTTGCCCGTTTTCCGCCGGTTGCTGCGCCCAAAAGCGCAGCACCCAGGTATTTTTTGATGCCTCGACAGGCTTGCGATGAAGTGTCAAAACGATACGAGATGTCGTAATGTTCCTGCACGCTTTTTTGAGGCTATAAAAACATTCGCCCTTCAAAGCGCCGCGCGTCTGCGGCCGGGAGACACTAGCGAGGCGAGCGAGCTGGACCCTTTATGTGGCGAAGCCGTCGCAAGGGCGCGGCGGCGAAGAGAAAACGAACGCGGTACTTTTCCCGTTCCAGTGACTTTAATCACGAGGGATGCAAGACGCCGCCCCGCAGATATGAACACAACTGCACGAGAAATTAGTTCCACTAATTTCCGTCGTGGCGCACCACCTAACGGGTAATACCCCCATAAGCACAAAGCAAGAGCGAAGGCTCGCCTACGGTGGAGGGTAGAAAAGAACGAGAGGGGAGGGTGGTGAATGCTGGGTCGCGCGCATTTGACTGGCATTGACCCCCCCCCCCCTATTCTCCTAAAAGGGGGGAGGGGTATCTTTACTCGTGCACTATTGTGGCGGTTTGGCCGTGTTGGTATGACATGACCAATAAATTCTAAGCGCACAAACAGACGAGGACAAAGAACACGTGTTCTACGTGTGTGTCATACGTGCTCTTTGTTTTCGTCGGTTTGTGCGGTTAGAATTTCTTGTTCATGCACTATGTTATGACTACGCATATCTTTTGACGATAATGGCGACCACGGACCCCATGGCAGGCCTTTATGAGATGCCCGTCGTCTCTTCATTTTTCTTTTACATCCATTGCGGAGCTCGTTTTCCTTTGGACTCGATCAATGGGGGAGGGGAGGCGGGGCTGCGGTGAAACTGGTCCCCCCCATTCACCCCCGAGATGGAGGACCCGTCGCACGCCTATGTTTCGGTTTGCGCGGCTTTTCTTTACAGAGTGATGGTAGCTTCTTTGTGCGATACTGGCCTGCTGAGAGCCTGAACCCTAAGTTACCTGAATGTTAACGAGTGGGTATTAGCTGATGAACCACTGAGTAGCATGATTCTTAAGATTTATTAACACGTTCATTTTTTTCATATTCAGAACAGAGGTGCCAACGGTCATACGCAGTACCCGTACGACACACGTGCCTTTGTACTCTCTTATATGTTAAGGCAGAAGCCTTAGATGCCTCATCAAGTGTGAAAATTGACCGTCGGCGGTGTCAGCGTCCCGCGGCGTCGGCGCCTACACGAGTGATCCAAAAATCATCATCACGCGATGAAGTCATCATGCGACGTCACCATGACGTCACATATGGACAAAGTTTGTGACGCCATGATGGCGTCACATAACGTGACGTACGTCACTACACGACGTCGTCGCTTGATCAACTGTGAACCGATCACTAAGGCACTGCAAAATCAGGTGAGGTGTGCTGAAAGTTTGCAATGCCTCCGATCTTGAAGACAGTGCAAAACCAAGTTTGGTGCAGAAAGCTTTCGCACGGGGCCGGGGGAGGTTCAATGCATCGACAGAAGGAAAAGACGCACAAGAAAATGGCTTTCGCCTTCGAGCCAAATATTTATTTATTTATTTATTTATTTATTTATTGTATTATTCATTTATTGATCATTCGATCAAGTGATCGATATGTACTTAATACGTCCGGTTTAGCGATAACGGCATGTAGCTAAACAGCACGTTTTTAAAAGTAGGGCATCTGAAAAATTTCCACTGTTATATAATTCACTGATAGCCCAATCAAGAAAAGATTATAGATTTGTTGTTTTGCTTGGAAGTGGTGCGTGATATGCTCCCAAGAAGCCGGAATTTTCTCGAAACATAATGGGGACCAATCGTGGGAGATCAGCGCTAAGCACTCAACCCCGCGGGGATCTTTTCACGAAAGTCGTGGATCTCTGCAGTAAGGCTCCGCCCTCGCGCATGAGAGCTGAGCTCTGTGTATTGGGCACAGAATTTTTACCTTACAGCCATCGCGGCTCGTTATAATTAATCGACTCGGTGGAACAGGATTAACGGGCGAAAAGCCGCTCAATTATTCACGAAACCCCGGCCGGCCGCCAATTTCATAAAAACTGGTTCGGTAGCCTTATTCCCTATAGCTGGCGATCAAGTTGAACCTCAAAAAAGCAACGAGGACAGCAAAAATACTGCGTTTCACATTTACGCGCGCAATGAAGCCGTCCCACCAACTAAATCGCTGGCGCCCGGTACGTATCCCTACACGCAGAGTGCGGGATGGATTTCGGCGTATTTTAGGGGCGAAGCTCCTTAAGGCGGCACCCGTTCGTCGCTCGTAGTCGTAGTAGTAGTCGTAGTGCGTAACCAGTCGTACGCTTTGACCTCCAAGGTGGTGCCGGTGGGAGATTTTTCCTGTGCGTTGTTGAACAATAAAAAATTCGCAGCGTGCGCGTTAACTAAAAGCCGAATTCTTCTGTCTCTCATTCCCCATTGGCAGCCATTGGCAGCCATTGGCATGTTCCAGTAGGAAACGTTAGTAGCAGTAGAAGTGTAAGTGTTAGCTAAAAGCCGACTTCTTCTGTCTCTCATTCCCATTAGCAGCCATTGTTTACCTCCAAGGTAGTGCCTGGTGAGATTTCTCCTGTGCGTGATTAAACAATAAAAATTTTGTTCAAAACGCCGTTGATTGATGAAATAAACCAACGAAAGACGCCAGATGTTTTGTAAAAGCAAAACGAAAGAACGCCAGATGTTTCTAAAGCAAAACGAAAAGACGCCAGCTGCTTAACGAAAGACGCCAGATGTTTTCTAAAGCAATGGTTTCCTAAACAATGAAAATTCACAGCGTACATGTAAAATTAAAGTGAGCTGCAAGTCGTCATAACTCATCGAACCTTTAGTATAAACGCGCCCGATCTCACGTCGGTGATGATGTACTGGGCAGAATTCACGGAAGATTCACGGTTTACCGATGAACCTCCGCAGCTTCGCCCACTCATCATCATTCACTCCGTGGATATGCTGTGATGTTTTAAAGACGATAGTCTTTCTTGGGGAACTTAAACGCAGAAATTTTGGTCTGTCTTTCTGTCTGTCTGTCTGTCTTTCTGTTTGTCGGCACGTCCCTCGATTCAGCCACTCGGCCAAAGTTGAACCGCTTGCCCAAGGGCCAGCCGTCTTGAACTGGTACGGCTGTTCATACTTGTGAACGTTGTCGATCAAAAAGTAAATATCATGCATATCTGAGGTGCAACATCACTAGGCAAGTATTAGGTGGCGTGTTCCTTTAATAGAAAATGCATACATACGTAATTTTTCTTTTTTTTTTTACAGTTACCAAGGTTTCGAGGAGATTGAATTCAGAGGATTTACGTGCCATAACGGCAACGTGATGGCGAGGCCCGCTGTTTAGTGGGACACGGTAGATCAATTTTGAGCACGTGTAATTATCTTACTTACATTTACATCTAAGCACACTAGTGTTTTTTTTTTGCATTTATACTGCCACACGCGTTTCTTGTTTCATTGTCCCGTCGCAATGCTCGGGAAGCTTCGTGGTTGCTTGAGATCATTCTGTCAAGATTACGCGCAGAACGCGAATAGTTAAGTTTATTCGAGAGCTTGCGCGAGCGCCAGCGGTAACGCTGGAAGGTTCGATGACTGATGTATAGAAGACAGCGCGTTCCAGCGACGATCAGATTACTCGACGGCCGAGGACTGTTCTCGCCTCTAGCAGTGCGCATCGTGTACTGCTTCTACGTTCACTTTTCAATCTTACTGAAATACAAAGAAGACTCGTACCATCGAGGAAGAATGTTAAGACAGAACAGGAACGGGCGTTCAGTAAGCATGTACCAACTAGCCCGATAACAAGTTTTACTAACTTTTCATTGCCGGGCACAAGTTCGCCCAAAATAAAGAGTTTCTTCTTGAACATGCCCACTACTGCCTTCGTCAACGTCACGACTACGTGACAATATCTTATAGTCCTAAACCTGCGGGCATATGATCAGAAAGACAGGGCTATCCATGGGTGTATTTTAGAGGCACGAGTAGCGAGTGACACCCTTGTTTTTTTACCAAGCGCTTCTGGTCGAGCACTTCCGGTTTTCAAAATATTCAGAAAAAAGTCTAAGAAAATGGACTGGTACGAAATGTACGGTTCTGTTTCAAGTTAAGATTTATATTGGATACATATGAAATCGGGGCATTTGTTGACCTTAAGACAAAGACCAATTAACGGGCAGAAGTAATAACGGAAATTAATTGAATGCCTTCATTGAACGAGCAGACGGTTTTCTGGTGAGCGGCTGGGATCGTTGCGCCACCTGGCAGAGCTAATGTCAATCACGCGCTTCTTTCTACGTGGCCTTCTAGATCCACTTCGGCAGCGCGACGAAACACAAAGTTGACCCACGCAATACACCGGGGCACACCAAAGCCGAATTGTGGTGCGAGAGTCACTTACCAGACACATGAGTCAAGGATAAAAGTCACCTCAAAATTTTTTTCTTTTTGTTGTATCTTTAGCACTAGAGGTAATGACTCCCAGAAAACGAATTCTTACCCACGGAGAACCAAACATTGTTAATGGTGTTAAAATACTAGGAGTTGACGGGTCTATGATTATCAGTGTGGTCGGCTCCTGCGAGGCGCACGCGGCAAGTTCTGAATCAGGCAAAGCTGGAAGAGCTCCTAATTTTCTTTCTATATACTTTTAAGAAGTATTCTTTTAGTTGCTACTTGTCACGCCCTTCACTATATTCTTTAGTATAACTGCGGTTACTACGTGCACTAATGAGTCATTATACTATTCCCGAAGTGCGCGACAAGAAACAGTGGTGCTCCACTTACTTTAGTGCTTTAATGCACAAAAAGGGCATATTGGTCGGTAGAGAAGTGACTGAAACATTACATTTTTAACAGATGTTTAATAGAGTATATCTTAAAGTTCAGGTCAACCTCACATTACATTTCAAGCGGGCAGTATGCAAGCTAGACGGTTGTTCAATTTGGAATTCTAGTATGTATCGTACTTTGAAGGACAATTAATTAGTAAATTCCTAGATATTTCTTAGATTAGTCGACAGTTTATTCCATATATTTATGCAAGTGATTTCCTCCGCCTGGAATATTCGAGCTCACTGATTAAGGTTACGCAAGTCTGCCACAGGGTGGATTTTAATATTATGTATACTCTAAGAAACACCCCCTATATTTAAAATCTGGTCATTGAAAGGCCGGCCATAATACAAAATATCTGTGAGAGAAAATAAATTGGGTAGGAAAGAGCGGAGTGCCGGGAAAGGCGTTGCGAGGCCGCGCTGGGACGCTTACAGATACCGTTTTCAAACAAGCTTTTCTAATTGCAGTGTATCTTGAAGGGGGGAGGGGGTGTTGCCTTGGAGGCACGACATTTTTTTTCTAATATATCGTTGTGCGGTTTCAAGAGCGGCAATTTCTGAAGCCGTAGATGTCATGCACTGCAAAGTCTTGAGCTTTAGGATGATCGATCGAGGTGCGGCAACAAAATTGCTCACTGAACTTCACAAGACCGAACTACCTGCAAGCCATGCATTCAGATACAGTACAAAGCACGAGAAGTTAGCGTCATGAAAACCAAATTAGCTTGCGTCGCAGATGAACACGAATTTCACCAATGCATTGCTGTAATGCAGGACATATAATTTTCACTGCCTTGCGGAACATTCTTCCATCGTTCGTAACCACCTCAACGATGACTATGCGCATTTTCCCGTGATGGAGCGTGGGCACTCACTACACTTTTATTAACAGTAGACGCTGCTAGATAACTTCGCCATCCAGCGCGTAATACCACGTTCAATCACTGGAGTGCTCGGAAGTCCTCCAACCATAGTCTGTACAGCCTCGATCTGTCATTACACTTCTGCAGTTACAAACAAACATTTCAGCACATGACGCAACACTGCTGTGTCGGCTGTCAGTGAAGCTAGTATCCCTCACCGCCTCGTACCACTATCGCATGGGAATGAAAGCCTAGTTCGTGCGCGTTAAGAGGAAATCTTAAGCGACCATCCATCATCTCCCATTCCATTGTTCCCGCTTCGACAGATGACGCCGGGCTCACAAGAGTGCCTTAAAAATACTGGACGATTGGTTTTACACAGAACGTGGAGACCTAGGGAGCCTGTATTTTCAGCTCATCAGCCCAGAAAGCCCTACTGGCTCTTCTGCCTTACATGAAGGCGACCGACTTATGTTAACGACTGTAGATAGCTGTACAGCGTATCTGAATGAGCTACGTTAATTCCTTCTGTCTCTCTCTCTCCTTCTCTCGTTACATTCCCTACTCCCCTCCTAACGTGTGGTTTTTCGCACTGAACACAAGCATCTGCTGTCTCTTCGCCTATCTTTACCTGGCATATGCACCTCCGAATCGTCGAATAAACTAGCGCACAAGTAGTTCGATATATCGTATAATTCGGTATTGAATTTTTTTTAAAAATCACCGCATTTTTGTTGTGCTAGTTGGCTTCACGGCCATGCTTCACAATAAACCAAGCAAGCCGGCCCCATGCAATGCTCAGAGAGTTTACCTTTTTATTTTTTCGAGGTTTTAGCCGGGTGTGAGTTATATGCAGGGGTGGGTTATACGCGAAAAAATGTGGTATTGATGTAGACAGCGCATCAACGCCATCATACGCAGCTGTGCATACTTATCGGGCTCCGGATGCCACAAGTAGTGGCCCTAATGTCGGCCTTGTTCTTAGTCATCGTACTCAGCGTACTTTTTCAGATGCCGCGCTCAGCGGCGACGTCAGGCTTCTGTTCTCCACAATCGACAGTGTTGACTAGCAGATTCGTCCGTTTCAAAGCAGCCATCGCTATAACAGAGGGAGCGGAGATTCGCGGAGAAGCGAACGGCGACCCCGGCGACCACGCACTATGAGCGCGTTAGCTAGGAATCATCGGAGAATGCTCGTGAAGCAAGCGGTAGTTTCTACTCGCGTCGCGCGGCGCCCTGCTAATCACACCACTTGACCTCCTATATGCGTGCGTGAGGTACCCCTTCCGTGTGGAAAACAACTTCTTGTGAGGGAAGGCGAACTTCTTGACGCATTTCACGCTGCCTGATGTTCGATATATGAAGTGTTCCGTCAATTTTTTTTTGTGTAGACGTATATTTTCCAATGCATTGACGTTAAAGCATTGCCGTGTTCGTAAATCGTTCGATATAAACGGTAATTTGATTTATCCGAGCTCGATATAATCGGTTTTGAATATAGGTACTTGTGGCACCGACTGTACGGCATGGTTACTTGCTGCGGCGACTGTACTGTCCAGCTTATTTAATGCGCCGAATTCACGCTATACTTACTTGTTGCGCTGAGTGTACGCTGTGGTTTCATGCGTCGACAATTTTACTGTCCAGCCTTCTTTGCGTGGTAATACGGCAGTACCACATACACCTACAAAGCACTCACCGTATTCCCGTGTACCGTGACGCGTTACCTTAGGCACGGAAGGTTTCCCGACTGTAGTAGCCCCAGAATGCTTACGCGCGAAAACTACGGGGAAGTAAAACGTAACGATTGATTGGTTGAAGCGACTGCTCTCGATGTCGCCAGATCATCGAAGAAGAAAGTATAGAAAAGGGCCTAGGCGAGAGTGAAAAATGCGCGTTTTGGACAGTCATGCTGCAAACACATATTTGTGAAAGCACTTTTAGGGGCGAAGCACCTTAGGGTCTCGCCTTGTAGGCGTGTCATGTCGTCGTCACGATCCATCATGAACGGGTATGCGCTACGAAAATGCGGTGAATCCCACTACTTACGACCGGTCCGCACTATGCACATTATGAGTTAAAGGTTCGTCGTTACTGCCTATAAAAGATTGTTTGGCTTTGCAGCGGTGTCAGAATCCCCGACGAAATTTACCAAGGCGCTCAAGTTTCTTATCTAAAACCAGAGGCACAAACGTGCGTCTCTACGGTAAAGCCATCTATTTGAAACACCACTTCTTGAAATAGACGTGATCGCTGTCTTCAAACACATACCGTATTCACTCGAATCAATGCCAGCCCCAATTCTAAGCCAACCCCTGAAATACGCAAGGCCAGAAAAAAAAAGCTTAATCATTGTACTCGAATCTATACTCGAATCTAAGCCGACCCCCCACTTTCGCACATCGTTTTTTCGAAAAAAAAAACATCGGCTTGGATTCGAATAAATACGATAAAAGGCTTCGTTTTCTTGATACTGTGGACAGGACATCGCTTCGAAATAATATTGCGCTAGCAAGCGTGTCTCCATGCGCGTTTCACTCGACGTACGTATAGCCCGAGAACGAGATTGTTTTATGCACGCTTATGCAAGAAATCAGTATGGCTAAGAAATTTTATGCGTTGGAACATCCTTTAACAAGGAGTGTCGCTGGAGCCGACGTTGCGACAAGTGGTCTTGTCTTTAGGGCATGAGTTGCTGCCTTGAAGAACACACGACCACTTGCCGAAACGTCGGCTCTAGCGACACCACCTGTTCCAAGGCTTTTTCATCTCTTGAAGCCTCTATCTTCTACGTGAGACTTGTTTAGAAAACTTTGTATACCGTGTGCTCATCCACACGCTTCACCGTTATTGGCTGCTCTGTTTTGGTTCGCTGGGAAGAAAGAAAGTAAAAGAATCAACGAAAGAATAACGGTGCGTGAAATAGAGATGTGCAATGCCTGCGTGCAACATGTCCACAAATCGAAAAATTAAAAAAAAAAATATATATATATATATGCATTTGAATTCAACCACTCCACATGTTTCAGCGGTGATCAACGCAACACAGCACTGCCCTCAGCGATGAAAAGCAATGTTTATTTTTCGAACGCGGAAGTACAAAAAAGAATATGCAGGCGACAATTGAAAGAATGCTTGGACGTTGGGCCATGTCTTGCGCAACCAAGCAATAGCTCCAAGTGCCCTTTCGTCGAGCGTAAGGCCGCACGAACGAAAAATGGAAATATTTGCGGAAGTCCAGCGCTTGTTTATATCCTCGTGTTCTGCCATAGAAGGCCCGTTTGTTTTTCCTGCGTCGGAAGTAGGCACCGCTGTCCTAAATGGAGGCGACACCTTGTATCGCTTTTCCCGTTTCTTCCCGAAGTTGTACTTTCTATCGTCAATTTCGTGCAGTGAAGCGAAGGGTACAGGGTTCGTGCCAGGCTATCGGTGACCACAGCCGGCTCTATGTTTCTTGAATGGCGACAAGAAACTCCAGTTGCACGCTACAAATCTTGCCACGACACTTCCTATGTGAAGCGGCAGTAAAAAAACTCACAGGCTTCATATGCAATCGCCTAAGACGATGCTAAGGTGAAAAGCATCTTTTTTTTTATTCTCAGTCGTTGTGCTTATCAACACCCCCCCACCCTCCGCGATACCTTACTGCACCTTGCAATGCCTCCAGGATCGAAGGCATTGCAAGCTTTCTGCGCCTCACCTCGTTTTGCACTGCCTCCGTGATCGGCACACCTTTGACCAAGCGACGATGTCGTGTGATGGCGTCATCCATTGGCGTCGCGTCATTTAACGTGGCAACTTTTGGTGATCTATGACGGCGCGATGACTCAATTCGGGACGTGATCACGTGATCTTTTTTGTTGCATCATTCGTGCTGACGCCGCCGACGGTGAATTTTCGCGTTTGATGAGGCGTCTAAGGCTTTTGCCTTAATAATATATTTTACTGCTTCCCTCGTTAGCGTTGAGCGAATGCACTGGACCATATGAGTCCACGAAAAATGACGCACTAGAGAGACTTCACGCATCGTGTAATTCCTAATGCAATAGTCCTTTTTTCTGCAAACACATTCGATTTCCTTTCCGCTGAGGTCACTGTGAATTGACGTCATGGCGCGGAAGGTGGTCACGTGGAAGAAGGACCCCGCCCCCCTTCCCCTCTCTAACATAAGCAACATGTCTGTAAAGTTCTCATGCATGCGTTATTGTGTAAAGACGTATTCTTCTTCAAAAATTTATTGTCTATCCTGTAAATGACACGAATGCACCAGCCTGGCTACTCCCATGACGGCACCAGGAGGTCAAGCCTACTGGCCCTATCGTGGGCGTAATGGACAACCAGGTTTTGTTGTGGAATGTTGTTGATCTTCTGAGTCTTTCAAAGTGGTCCCGCATAATGCCGGGCCCCAGTGAGCCGCAGTCCCAGAGAATGTGCTCTAACGTGCATATACTTTCATTGCAAGCTTTGCATGTAAATTCAATTTCTTCTGTTCCGTACCACTTCCTGATTTGAACCGATGAGTAGTAAGAGGGTGATTCCACGTAAGATCGAACAAACGATGGCTGGTCGACCTCTCAAATTTATTTCAAAATTTTATATATTATTGCCTGATGAGTGGAAAGAAGAGATCCGCAATTTGTTTTGCCGCCAAAATTTTTTTCGAACCACAGGAAATCAATAATGACGAAGAGGTGGAGTGGAGCGCTCATCCGCTCTGCTGTTTTGGCCAACTTTCGTTATGAATTGCACAAAATATATTAAAGTTAGGTAGCTGAAATTTATTTACCTAAATCTTGCATGTTTTTGCTTCTGCTCAGGTATTTTTAGTTTTTATGTGTAGTGTAGATGTTTTTATAAAAAACCTCAAAAATGGCCCAATCGGCAAAATTTTCTTTACTTTGAAGGTCTTTATCTCAAAAAAGCCTGGTAGCAGAGCGACAAAAATTCTGCATTACGTTCTTCGCATGCTTATCTACCAAACTGCCAAATCTTGTATTTATATAACTTTTCAGTAAAGAGATATGATCGGGCTAATTTCAAGAAAACACCGAACAATGGAAACTCCTGACGACAATTAAAAAAAAAACCCCATTTTTTAAATTTCTTAAACTTTGTCCACTTATTCTCCTCCACATCAGCTTTCACAATCATTAAAAACATGTTGCATAATGTCGTTGCGCTAATAGTTACGGCCCCTCCAATGAGACCCTTAGGCAAGGATGGTCAATTCCGACTTCTTGCCCAGCAAGTGTATAAAATGCAAGCAAGATTGAATTTCTTTTTATTAAAAGGCCAGCAGGTACCTAAAAAGGTGTCGCCGGCACTGAAGGTTAATTTTGAAATATTTTGGTCACTGCAGCGGCCACGAGCGCGGAGCTACCGAGTAGGCGCGCGCGCACCCGAGATTTTCGTTGTAAGAGACGGCGCAGTGAGAGTTCGTTCTCGCGTCCTCAGACCGATTGAGTTCGAAACAGCAACACCTCTCGGGTGACTTGAACGCACGTGCACTGGAGCTTCGCTATTCTATCCGCCCTCTGTTCGCATCTCAGCTAAGTGCTGATAACACGGCGGAGGTGGAAGCAAGATGAAAATTCTATAAGGGAGCTATGAGCGCTCGCTTCACGCACGCTGCTGCCACAGAAACTGCGCTGCGCCAGTTGCGATCAGTGGAAAGCATGAACGTGGCGCTCCAGTGGCAAAGCAAAATATGGATTGTCAAAGGAAAGAAAAGCAAAATTATCGGTAACCGGATGCGCTTGTCTATATTAGATGTCGGCAGCAGACGGCGTGAACTGGCCTCGCGTTCGGTGCGCTGTTCACACTTCATTCGGCGCGGATAGTTCTTGTGCTTTGCTTTTACACTACTCCTCCTGTGCGTCTCATGTCGAGAAAGTATAGCTCTGAATGAGTCTATTGTGGAGACTACCTTTCGAAGCACAAGAAGCTTAAAGAAGTACTGACACGAATTTTAAAAAAATTCGGATTGTTGCTCTAAATAAAAATACTAGTGTCGAGAAACCTAAAACGACTATTGTGGTGCCTGGTAATGCATCCTATATTTTAATTAGCGCCACCTTAAAAAGACACTTTCGGTTTCGATATCGAGGGGGTGGCTTTTCAGTGTCGTATCATAGCAGTGTGACGTCACGGAGATACAGAAACTCGCGACGTACTAGCGGGAAATCCGTCATCTGCTCGTGGTGCAATAGACAACGATGAGTGAATTGTCGTCCAGTGACCCTGACAGTGATTTCTTCGATTTAGGCTGCATGCAGGACGCAGAACTCGCAAACTCGGAGGAACTGTCTTGACTCGTCGGGATAATGTCCTTGCAGTGTGGCTGGCTTGCAAATGCTCAGCGACGAAAATTTCAAAGTCAAATTAAAATATTTTATACGTGTTCTCCGACTCCAGTGTGTGGACAGCGTGGACACATGCATACCAACGAAGCAAAAAATGTCCATTTTGCGATGTCTCAAAATCGTGTCAGTACTCCTTTAATTATTGCAAAGAAACCAAAATTTCGCAGAGTTACCGACCTAGACATAAATGCTTTGAAGGAACGTTTAACGCCTGAAAGGTCAGTGACTGTCAGTAAGACGGACTACTTGTGCTACGCGTGCTTTTGCTACCACTGCAATGAAAGATCTTCACGGAACGCACAGTTTAACGATGACATTCTTATGCCCCCTGCAAAAAAAATCGACGCAATTGACCAGATCACTGCGACTACCGGTGCACGTGCGTTCAAGTCACCCGAGAGGTGTTGCTGTTTCGAACTCAATCGGTCTGAGGACGCGAGAACGAACTCTCACTGCGCCGTCTCTTCAACGAGCATCTCGGATGCACGCGCGCCTACTCGGTAGATCCGCGCTCGTGGCCGCTGCAGTGACCAAATGATTTCAAAATTCACGTCTTCGGTGCCGGCGACACCTTTTTAGGTACCTGCTGACCTTTTAATAAAAAGAAATTCAATCCTGCCTGCATTTTATACACTTGCTGGGCAAGAAGTCGGATTGGCCCATCCTTGCCTAAGGGTCTCTTTGGAGGGGCCGTAACTATTAGTGCAACAACATTATGCAACATGTTTTTAATGATTGTGAAATCTGATGTAGAGGAGAATAAGCGGACAAAGTTTAAGAAATTTAAAAAATGGGGTTTTTTTTAATTGTCGTCAGAAGTTTTCATTGTTCGGTGTTTTCTTGAACTTAGCCCGATCATATCTCTTTACTGAAAAGCTCTATAAATACAAGATTTCCCAGTTTGGTAGATACGCATGCGAAGAACGTAATGCAGAATTTTTGTCGCTCTGCTACAAGGCTTTTTTGAGATAAAGACCTTCAAAGTAAAGAAAATTTTGCCGATTGGGCCATTTTTGAGGTTTTTTATAAAAACATCTACACCACACATAAAAACTAAAAATACCTGAGCAGAAGCAAAAACATGCATACATTTAGGTAAATAAATTTCAGCTACCTAACTTTAATATATTTTGTGCAATTCATAACGAAAGTTGGCCGAAACAGCAGAGCGGATGAGCGCTCCACTCCACCTCTTCGTCATTATTGATTTCCTGTGGTTCGAAAAAATTTTTGGCGGCAAAACAAATTGCGGATCTCTTCTTTCCACTCATCAGGCAATAATATATAAAATTTTGAAATAAATTTGAGAGGTCGACCAGCCATCGTTTGTTCGATCTTACGTGGAATCACCCAAGATTCGTTTGTAGTTATCTTAGGGTTATGGCTTGAGCTCTCTTTGTCTCTTTTATCAAATGCTGCTTGCAGAACAGTAAATAAGACAACTCTAAGGTGGCGTACTTTAGCCCGAATAACAACGTTACGGAGTGTTGTTATGGTTCCCGAAAACCCTTATTAGAACACTTGCTGTAATATAAAAAAAACTGTGTTTCAAGCCTTGCTTTGAAGTAAATATTGTCTCTCTTATCTCAAAAGGTGCGTAAGCACTTTCGAAATTACACACCAGAAAGATAAAGAAACTTGCGTTCCTGAATAATAATGATTAGCCGTTGTGTTTCGGAAAATGGAGTAGCGGCGTCTTTTTGTGCCTCATCCTGTCGTCATTAACTACACGGTGGTTCCTTCAAGACGGCCTCTTGAGAACTTCGGGGTAACCATTTAATAAACATGGGTAGGTAACATATTCACAATACTTCCCGTTCGTTCTTTAAGAAGAAAGCGATTTACGTAAAATAATGTATAACATTACAGATTACCGAACCCTATATTGAGAATACTTGTTTGTACTCCCCTTGTCATGAGCGAGCTTAGCTGCACCGTACAATAATATGTGCACTCCGAATCAACTGCGGCAGTACAGTAATATACCAAACTCTGTTTATCCTGTGCAGTTTCTTTTTTCTTCATAGCAGACACGTTTCAAAGTTGTTTGCAGGCACCGATTATAAATGAGAACAGCCAGAGCTCAACATGCAACAGCTACTTTTATATCGGTGGGTCGTAACCACATTCAGTGCATACAAAAAGGGGAGCATAACGAAACTATTTTGTTTTATTTATTGAGGTTAGAGACCAAAAAAAATTAGCCCAGCATGCATTAGTCGCGCAAGGTTCGATCACAGCACGCTGGTGTGCACCGAGCTG